>NC_137234.1:28352415-28492415 GCF_949987685.1 Ammodytes marinus | reverse complement strand
ACAGGACAGGAGCAAGTCCATAGCTATGTACAGGTGCATCAATGAAAAGTTCATGTTTTTTTTCATGTAATTTGATACAAAAAGTGAAACTTTATTATATATTAAAGATCCATAACACATAAAGTGAAGTTAATCTAGAATAGACATGCTTTTCAGATGGTTGACATTTCTGTATTATTAATCTTTTATTTATTTTTTTATTTAATATTCTAATATTTTTAGATAATGTATTTTTTTTATTTTAAGAGCTGTAAAGTGTAATCATCAATTTTAAAACAATAGAAAGACCTGACATATTACACTGTGTGTAATCTAGAAAATGTAAGGTTTCACTTTTTGAATGGACTTTTCCATGATATTCAAATGTATTTGAGATGCACCTGTACAGTACAGTCTGAATGCCAAGTTGCCATGTCCCTTTTCTCTCCATTTCAGTGTGCACACTCCAGTTTGAGTGTCCTCTTCAGACTGAAATATATCACATTACAGGTACAAGTTCAACCATTTCACACAACCATTAAAGGTGGAGTCTGCGATTCTGGAGAACGCTTGTTGTCAAAATCACTTTGTCAAAAATCGGAGAATATCCAGTGAAGAAAATCTAGTGTCACTACACAGCCTAGGCTCTGTAAACAGGCATGTTGCTAGCTACGGTGGGCCCCCTTTGTTTAAATACTCGTTTAAAAAACCTAGGCTGTGTGTTAACACCAGATTTATTTCCAGTGCACACAGTACGCTCATGTAGTGGATTGTGAGGAGATATTCACTGATTTTGACAACAAGCGTTCTCCAGAATCGCGGACTCCACCTTTTTTCCTACTCTATTTTTCTAGGTGCTTCACTGCAACAGAGAGGAAAGGATAAGATCTGATGCAAAGATGTACGTCTTCATATTAATCAAGTAATCTATTGTTGCAATCTATTGTTGTCAGCTTCATTTTTCTGTGCCCTGGATCCTGAAATCGATTTGAGTTCACAGAGCTCATAGGAGTAGACTACTACGGTCTGTAAAGTTAAGTAAAAGCAGTTACATAGGTGAGACCAGACTTACAGTTGATATGGCTCTTTTTAAACATAGGTGTTTCTATTGTAACTCATCATTGCTTTATAAATGTCGACTGTACGTCCGAGGAAAGCAGAGTGTCTTTTCTAAGGATGTTTCACCATCAAATTGTTCAAAGGAATAGTTTGACATTTTGAGAAATAGGCTGTTCCCCTCTGTTTTGTTTTATATATCATTGCCTGCTTTAGTAACATGTTACATTAATATACCAAGTCAACAAACAATGAGTTCTCCCATTCTCAATTAACCAATCAGTTGTTTAAATTTACAAAAAAAAAATCTACAAAATCCTTGATTTATCTGTTCAATATTCAAAATATATAAAGAAAGGCATCAACATATTTGGATTTTGGCTTATTTTTATTTATTTAATAATCCATTTGTAATGGACAATAGACAAAACACTTATTGAATATTACATAACAAACCTTTTAATTAAAAGGTGCTAAATCAGTCATCTGCAAAGGATTCTGTCATTGATTGTGTATTTTTTGTTATATACTGTAGCCTTGGTGTATTTGTACTTTACTCATGCAAATCAAACCTCATTTGAAATACAGGTAGATACAAACAAAGTGTGTGTGAAACATCCAACATAATGAAAAGGACAATCCATTCATAATAAAACATTCTTTATTATTTTATTATTAATATTTATATTGTATTCATATCCTGTTAGATTGCACTAACGTCTCATACAGTAGACCTGATAGGAAAGCCTTCTATGTGCAATATGTGCTTCCAACCAGAGCCATCCACAGTGAACACACCCCGATGAGATGCTCTGTGTCTAGTGACTTTCCCTCAGACATACCCTCTGTTTATGCTTGTGCAGGCAGTAAAACTTTCCCAGGATTCATCAGGTTGTTTGGGTCCAGTGTGTTCTTGAGCCCCCTCATGACCTGCATGGCTGTGGGTCCCATCTCCTCACACAGCAGCGCTCTCTTCCCCAGGCCCACGCCGTGCTCCCCGGTGCACGTACCGGCCATGGCCAGGGCTCGCCTGCAGGGAGCACAGACCACACTCTGTTACTGGTATAGTATCACAACAGCAACAAACCAAGGGCTCAAACCACTAATACGTATAACAGCTACAATCATTTGTATCCTGCAACTTACTGCGCCACACTTCTGCCTATTCGACCACTTTTTTAAACCAATTGTAAATGTTTTTTCACATTATAGCTTTAGGCAACTATGTAGTAGCTCATTTGTGCCAGAAAGCCCACTTCATGTGGTGTCACTTCTTAATCACACACACACACCTCTGAAAACTGGAGACGTTTGTGTCCTCCTGTGCACTGAACAAAGCATAAACATTTTTCTCATACTGTTGCTTCCGACATCAACTGCCGCACGCAACATGGATGTGGCTGTTAGCAGTTCAAAACATAGTCCAAAAAAAACAAAAATAAGCTGGAGACAGGATATTTAAACAAGGAAAAACTCAGACTTTCCTCATGCCCAGTGGCAAAGTGGTTAATGCCAATGACTGAGACATGGGCGAGCTGGTTTAAATCCCTGTCAAGGCGAATGTTAAAATTTGACTTTTTTTTTTCTCACTGTGGAAATACGCCATGAAATGAATATGCCCAACTACTGAATACATTCAGTCAATTAAAGTTGAAAGGAAGAAAAAAGATAGAAAAAGATAAAAAAGTAAGACTTTCTAAAGGGGAGCGGAGAGGCCTGTCGACCTGCCTTGCCTCAGGGCAGAACAATTCACTGAGGCTTGAAGCGTGTCCTTTAACAACCCTTAGAAAAATGGAGGACACTGTTTTTAGAATCATAAATTCAGGTCTACTTTGATACCTGTATGAATCATTGATCGAGGTCCAGTTCTATCAGTCAACATAAACTGCCGAGACTATCCAGAAAAATGTGTCGGGTAAGGATTAGTGATGGGTCGTAATGTGCCGAGGCTTCGGAGCGTGTGCCGAGTAATCCCGGAAGTTTTTGGTGAAGCGCGTATCGACGCTTGTATCGTTTAGGGCGAATCACGTGACTGATGACGTTCGAAGCCTCGTTTGTTCAAGAAGTGCTTCGCGTATTGTGGATCCACTCGCACTTTGTGGGTTAGTGTTGGCGATTTGTTGGTTTGGGAGTGATGTAGACGTGATGTTGTATCAACTTGCTGTGACTTTCTTGTGCACCCCTGCCTCCGCTGTACCATGTGAAAGAGTGTTCTCCAAAGCAGGAGAAGTTGTTTCCAAAAGGGGAAATTGTCTGAACCCCAGCACAGTGGAACAAATTTTGTTTCTCAATAAAAATCAAATCAAATCCTTAAGTTGCACAAGCACATTCACTGCCCCTTACCTTTTTATAACACTGCGACAGTTTGAAAATAAGTATTCTTGTCATGATGAGTCATTCAAAGTTTGACAAAAAATATTTATTGATAGATTTATATGTTTTATCATGTTTCATACCCATAATAATACATCAAACAAAATATAAATTGTATTTATATGAATTAATACATGAACAATAGGCTACATGAAATGCATTTATTAAGATGTATTGATTTCAGTCACTCACTCCCATGGCTGCACTGTTGCAGGACAGTATTGAGTGTATTACAAATTGATAGAATGATCTGGCTATTTAACACTGTTTGACCAGCAGGGGGGGTTGTATAGTGTTCAAATCGGTTCAAATGAAGCCTCGAGAAATGAACCTTTTTGTGAACCATTTGGCTTGAAGGCTTCAAGGCTTCAAAAAGCTTCATCTGGCCATCACTAGTAAGGATGATCGTATGCTTGAGCTGCATCTCGATTCGAAGCTACAGCGCGTAACTTTTTTCATTTAAATGAATGTCGGTTACATTCAAGACAAAACAAGTTGACTCAAAGTTGATTAAGCCTATCAACTCCACAAAACTCTCTCTGTACTTCTCAGTATGGCAGCGTTTACAAACTGAAGTTCCCCCCCCCCCCCCCCGGACACTGGTGCGGGGGGGGGGGGGGGGACGACATCAGAAAATTTGCTCAGAAAAATCCCAAGAAGCGCCCCGGAAATGTTCAACTTTTTGATTTTATTGCCAAGAAAAAAACCTGGACGAAGAGAGGGGAGAGGTTGAGAGACACTTTACCTGGCCAGTCTCTCAGTGAACAGGTGGACTCTGTGCAGCTCCTCTGGGTCTCCGGGGTCCACCACCATAATGCAGTGGAAGTTACCATCACCCACGTGACCCGCTATGGGACCTGAAGGTAAGGCACATCACATTACCACTTATTCTCCTCTGGAAAACGTTTTTTCATCTTAACTTTATGAACTTTAAAAGGTGGAGTCAGCAATTCTGGAGAGCGCTTGGTGTCAAATTCAGTGAATATCTCCTCCCGATCCGGTATGTACTGTGTGTGTGCGCTGAAAAGAAATATGGCGTTAATACATAATCTAGGCTCTGGTAAAACTGGTATGAAAACAAAGAGTATGTAAACAAAGGGGGCCCACCGTAGCTAGTAACACGCCCGTTTACAGAGCCTAGGCTGTGGATTCAATTTAACACTGGATTTCTTAGAATCGCTGACTCCACCTTTTATGAAGGTTTCCTTCTAGAAGAAGCATTATACTAGCAGGGAATCATATCAAACATTATTAACTTTATTATCACTGAGTGCTCACCTGTAAGCCTGTTCTCAATCAGGTCCTCCTTTGTCTCCACTATGATCTGAGGCAGTCGGGACAGAGGGACACACACATCTGTAGCGTAGGCCTATGGAACAAACACAAACACACGCTTGTACAGCTATACTTGTGGGGACCTTCATTGACATGATGCATTCTCTTGCCCTTAACCCTAACCATCACAACTTCATGCCTAACCCTAACCCTTAGGCTAACCCTTACCCCACTCTAACCCTAACCCAACCTAAGCGCAACACCCTTTCCCAAAGGGTATCGGCAAAAATATCCTCACTTATAAAATTTCCTCACGGCTGAGGAAGAAAACTCAAAATTGGTCCTCACAAAAATAGTTGTTCAAGTACACACACACACACACACACACACACACACACACACACACACACACACACACACACACACACACACACACACACACACACACACACACACACACACACACACACACACACACACACACACACACACACACACACACACACACACAAGGTCACAGTATAGGAAATGCGTCAAGGTTGTCTTTTGCAATCACTAGGATTTAAAACGTTAATAAAGCGAGACATTAAACTGCCTAGGAATGGTTATGGTGTTAGTGCAGCGGCGAGCCATCGGACAAAGCCTTTCAACAGCAGGAGTTATTAACTTCCCTGCTTGTTGTTCACCATTAAAGGGCAACACATTGCAGCAGCAGCATCCAGTAACCCTGTACCTTCAGCTCTTACTCTATTGAGTTTTCATCAACGCAGTCCCAGAGAAGAGTATACGATGGTGATAAGTGATAACAATATGACACTGCTGGCTGAACCATGTTTTATCCCTTTGGAATAGTTGTAATGAACAATAGAACCATATTCTCATAGGTAATAATGCTGATAGATCATTTATGTGTGGTGTTCAGCGTATTTAAAGGCATACTATGAAACATTCTAATGGAAAAAAACATTTAAGAGTCCCCACAAAAATAACCCCACTCAATGATCACTTCTGCCCGACTATAATATGTGGTGGTGTGTTAATCTGCACAGTCCTCCTCTCTCTGGCTGTATTTTACATAGTAACATTCCTTGGTATTGCTTTGTAAACAGCAGACTCAGGTCTAAGCTCCACCCAAATTCCTCCCTGCTACTTCACCTGGCCCTGCGGAGGGAGGGGGCATGCACCTCCGACACTCTGGCAAAATTCGATGGAGGGAGGACACTTTACATATCAGTGTGAGCCACTGAGCTAACTAAAGCTAACGCCAGTCAAGGAAGTGGGGACAGGCTGCTGCTCTGGGCTCTCTCTCTGCTGTGGGAGAGCTGGACAAGCGTCTGTGAGAAGTGATAATTGAGTCGGATTACTTTTGTGTGATTTTTAACGAAAATGTTGCATAGCCTTTAAGGCCCACTATGTATTGATTGTGCATTAATATTAGTGTTTCCTTCCAAAGCAAAGTATCTATTAATATATGTTTAATATGAGCTATTAGATCACAGTGGCTGAGGGCATCTTTTTTCATTACCTTGCTGCCAGGTCTGAGGGCCAGAGCGGCGTACCAGGCGTCATGGCGAGCTTTCCACAAGCGGTTCCGTGTTTCTGCATCTTTAGCCCACTGAAAGTCTGAACCACCATTACTCTGAGTGATTTCCTCTGTAGAAACACACATAAACACACACACACACACACACACCAAAAATATTTTAATCGTGACATTTCTACAACATGATTTTAATACAGGTAGGATTTTCCATTAGGTCGGCAATGATCTGCCATGTCTACAATCTATTGCCTGGGGTTAACAATGCGGCTAGACCAGTATAACAAAGCTAGCGTGGCTTAAAAACCCATTAACAGCCCTGACAGACGTGTCCCGTTTCACTTCAGGCCATGCTCAATTGAATCAGCAAGATAACACACGCTGAGAATATTTCATTATTCTGTGACACATTTTTCATTTATATTCATTATAAAAGGTTAATTGTATACATATTGGGTTTTTCTATCCAACAGCGTTAGAAAGATATGCAGCTACTTTACTTCATGTGACTTTGGTGGTTGTGATGTGTTGCGCACTCACACACCGCTTGTGTTGACCTGCTCATCAAGGCTTCTCTCAGAGCCATGGAACTCCAGGAACAGCGTGGGGGAGACGGGGTAGGACAGAGAGCTGAACCTGTTGCACGCATCAATCATAACATCGTCCAGAAACTCTGGGTTACACACACACACACACACACACACACACACACACACACACACACACACACACACACACACACACACACACACACACACACACACACACACACACACACACACACACACACACACACACACACACACACACACACACACACACACACACAGTCAGAGAGCACACACAGAGAGGAAAAACAACTGTCAGCTTGATGCATAGAAAAAATGTCTCTTAAAGATCACCTATTTTGCAAAAATTCTATTTTACTTGTGCTTTTTCAATATTGATATGGGACACCGGCATGACTAGAGACTCCCAAAGTATGAGAAAAAAAAACACTCTTTTTTTCTCCACCTCCGCCATGTGTTCCGAAACCCCATTCAGATGTAGCTCCCCTTATGATGTCATTAGGGGAAAAGCCGCGCCCGCTAATTGCCAACCAAACTTGGCACTACCTCCACCTGTGATAAGCCACACCCCCAGATTCCCCTAAATCTAACTGGTTACATTCAAACTGGCAGTTATATTCAGAGCAGACTGGGCTTTTTGGAAGGGCTTAAAGAGACAGGCTCTAAAACGGAGCGTTTCAGACAGAGGTTGAAAAGAGGAGATTTAGCAATGGCCCTGTGAGAAATATAAAGTAATTTTTTGGTCATTACACCATGAAAACAGTTTCTCGCAGACACCCAAATTACAATTTTGCACCTGAAAATGAGCATTATATGTGACCTTTAACTTTTAATCCTTTACAAATAATTTTTTTCTAGCTCCTGTATTCCATCACATACTCTACCTCTGCAGGTCGCCCCATTTCCTCTCAGGGATCAATACTCTTTCATCTCTTCCTTGTTTTTTTTTCAAACCCATAGGTCATCTTTCCCTCCTTCTCCCTGTAACCTTTTTATCTTTCATTTGGCACCTACATTAACACTTGAAACACAGTTGGTGTGTGTGGGGCTTTATACATGGGCCCCACTAGTCTGAGTTGGGATAGATCCTGAGTCTTGACCACTGACTGTGAGGAGAAAAGGCAGATGATCAAAAAACAAGATCTGAAGACCTCTCTGTCTCTTTGAGCTTGAGGTTTTTCAGCAATGTCCCTTGCTGTAAAAATGTCAAAAGTCCCCTCCGAGGGACGAACAAAGGAATATCTTATCATGTGCTTAACGCTCCAAAGTTTGATTTCATTGTTAAAATTAAAGTTAAAATTCTCCTTTTTAATTTCACTAATTTAAAAGGGTGCTCTGAGGAACTTTCACTTTGTGATCATTCTTGCACCCCCTTTGGACAAAAGCAGTAGTGTTTGTACTACGCCAAGCTGTTGTTCCTGAAGAAAAACTATATAAAAATATCAGAAGGAAAAATTACATTTCAGAAATATTCAAAAGTTCCTCGTAGCAACTTTATGAATGGGTGTAAGGCTGAATCACCTCCTCACCGATGCGAGCGATGGGGACTCCTGCCTGTAGAATCTGCACAGTGCTGTCTACAGCGGCCTGGGCCGAGGGGAAGGAGCAGACGGCCGACACCATGGCCTCGGGGATGCCGTACAGGCGCAGTGTGGTCTTAGTGATGATCCCCAGGGTGCCCTCTGAGCCCACAAACAGGTTGGTCAGGTTGTAGCCCGCCGATGTCTTCCTAGAGATCGGAAGAAAGCTAAAAGCATTAAGAGCTGCACTAGGCGATAATGACCACGTTTACATGCACACTGCAATACTCTGATATTACTCTGGTTAAGGTCATATTCTGAATAACACTATCATGTAAACAGCAGTTCCTGATAATTCCTGATAGCCTTAATCAGAAAAAGGTCATGGTCGGAGTAAGCCATAGAAACTGATATTAGTTGCATTATTAAGGCATGTACGTATCCACCTTAAATCGCACTATATATTCGCACCGGAGTTTGTTGCTGCATTTTTCGGCAGTGCCCTGGTTAACAGCTGTTAAATGAGCGTGTGTAAACCATAACGTAATCCTCTTTAAACGAGGAGGTGTTATTTTTTCCTGCCAAAACAAAGAAAACAATGCAAGACAATGATAATGATATAAAGAGTGTTCATGTTCCTTGGATGGGACGGGAATTATTGCGTGAAAAGAACACACCGACATCTGACGTCATGACGCTTCTACTGGTGTATTCAGAATGAGCTGATTGACATGTAAACAAGAATATTTCTGTAGCTGCTAGGCATAGAAACACCTTATTTGTATTATTGTCTTAACCGGAATATGGGCCTTAATCAGAATATGCTGTGCATGTAAGCGTGGTAGATGTTGCCTGGATGTGGGTGTATATGGCTAACATGTACCTGGGCCGTCGACCCTTCCCAGCTGTGTGTATGACAGTCCCGTCAGCCAGCACCACCTCCAGGTTTAAAACGTTTTCCCTCATGGTTCCATAACGCACTGCGTTGGTGCCCGATGCACTGGTGGCCGCCATGCCACACAGAGACGCATCGGCCCCAGGATCTGTGACCGTTCAAAAAAGACTTCTTAGATTTTCCTAAATCCTTTATGAAAACGATCTAAAAAATTATTATAATGTCTGTCTGACAATGTATATCTACTTTGCAGTCAAACTTGTCACACTCGCATTGCGTGGGCATTCCCAGACAGTGCTTGACTTCAAATTAAAGACTGATGAAAAATATATCTATAATTCAATCTGAATTATATCTTTTATTTGACTATTTTCATCCTCACTGTCTTGTTTCGGTATTAAGTTGAAATTCACTTTGTGGAGTTAAAACTTCTTATTCAATATCGCCACCTGCTGGATGTAAGAACTTAAACTACTGTTATGCCAGCTGACACTTGTTAATTTGTTAGATATGAATAAGATAACAACACATTTAAAAAGAAACAGGATCTTGCTTATTCGCATATATTTTATTCTTGATCTAAAAATGAACCTGGTAACAACTTATCCTCCCGTAGGCCTAGGCACACCAGAAAGTGCTACAGCAAAATTAATAATTATTTTGTCTTTTTTTTTGCGTTTGAGAGATTGATACATTTGTGACTACTGGCTCGACTAGTTGGTGAACCATGGTGGCTGACGAGCTTGGCGAGAAGTAGACAGCCGCAATTTAGCTATTTAGCTGCTGGTGCGTCTGGCCCTTATCGTAGGCTCTACTTACTTACTGAGCTACTGGGAAATCAAAGTCAAAGTCAACTTTACTGTCAATTTCTACAAAATGTGTCAGACATACAGAGGAATGGAAATTACGTTTCTCTCCGACCCACAGTGCAATAATAACAAAAGGATTAAAGTAGATAAGATGAATGACATAAGTAATATACACAGAGAAATAGAGTCTTACTAGTGCAAAAGGTAAGGCAAAACCAAACGGTATAACAAAAAAGTAAATTGAAACGTGCAATATGAGGAACAATATTTAACAATATGTGCAATATGCAGGACACTGAAGAAATTCCAAGTGTACAATATAAGAGCATAACAATCTGTTGACTGAGTATTTATGATACATGTGAAAAGCACTGATTTAAGTGGAAAAGTGTTCCTGAGAATTCTTTTTTTTTTTTTACATTGAGAACTTATAAATAGTGGTACGGACCAACAGGGAACCACAGTCCGGTGTCCCTCAGGTAGGTGTTGAGAGCCATCCTGGTCACCCCAGGCTCCACCGTCACATCAAAGTCTTCCTGATGGAGATCCAGGACCTGCTCCATGTTCCTCAGACTGAAGCACACACCACCCTGAAGGCAGGAGGGAGAGAGACGTGAGAGGAGAAAGAGACATACAGTACTGCACCCACACACCCACATTTCTTAACTAAACTGAATTGAATACAATTCAGACTTATCAAAAATACAAAACAAAACGAAAAGCAGGTTCAAATTATTTCACGAATAAGAAAAAAATAAAAAGAATATTACATATTTTCCATTCACAAGCATTGATGTGCCTGAAGAGGAGTAGGAAGAAGTAGAAACTTATTTAATCCTACCCCCTTTTCCACAGCTCAATAATTAATATTTATTAAATGATCTTTCTGCGTAACGTTTGTTATAATCTATCTATATATAAAATCTTTGATATAAGATTTGCTATACTATATTTACAATTGATATATCTAAACAATCAATACATTTACAGTATATATTTACAATTCCGATTCTCAAAATCAACTTTTACGTGATACTATTACTTACTATTACTATATAGCCTTTGAGCCAGGTCATGTTTTTTTTTTTCTTCTTTCTTTTTTTACAGTTGAACTTTATTGAAATTCAAGGAAATTCACTGTACAAAAAGACAGTTTTCCCAATGTCTAATACAGTTACTCAATGCATGGTGTTTACCAAATTCATTGTTATTATTGTGTTAAATAGTCCTGAAACAGTCTTATTTTTCCTCTGATGATCATATATGACATGTACCAGCAAACGAGACCATCAGTGCAAAGCATGCTATTTTTATACAGTTTTTCTTAATGCCTTTGTCTTTGGTACGCTCACCCACGAACTACAGCTGGCGTATAGTAAAAACACTACAGCTTTTGTCCAAAGGGGCCGCTACAATTAAAACAATCAAAATCACAATATTATATTAATCAAAATAATCGCACAGCCCTAATTTAGAACAGCTTTTTTTTGTCAGAGAACATTATCCATGGGTCTTCCTGGCTCTCACCTTGACCGCGCCCACCCCTCCCTCCAGGCCGGTCCCAGTGCCAAAGGGGATTATGGGAAGGCGGTGGGCGTGGCAGAGCGTTGCCAGGGAGCTGACCTCCTCCACACAGCGAGGGAACACCACCACATCTGGGGGATGACATCTGGACAGCAAGCAATGCAACACTCTCACTCACTCTGCTCCATACTTCACTAAACTGCACCTGTTGTCATTATTTCTCTTTGTAGAGTCAAAACAAGAATTAAAAAAAAATAGTAAATGTATAGAAATATATAAAAATGTACAAAAAAATAATCACGAAACAAACAACGCTACTGGCGCCATCATGAACAAGTATTTGAGAAAACACCTTTACATTGCATTATGAGTATGTGTGTGTGTGTGTGTGTGTGTGTGTGTGTGTGTGTGAGACTGACCTGTGTACTGACTCATCTTTGCCGTGTTGCTCTCTGACAGCTTCAGCCAATGAGACGCTGTCCTCACCACATATAGACCTGAATGCAGAGAGCACGCTGTCCACAGCTGTACTAGTCTACGCACACACACACACACACACACACACACACACACACACACACACACACACACACACACACACACACACACACACACACACACACACACACACACACACACACACACACACACACACACACACACACACACACACACACACACAGATGTAGGCATGCCCATAAGGGGGAGAAAGTGAGAAAGCTTTCTAGGGCCCAACTACATCAAAGATCATGGCCCATGATATTTGAAGGACAAGAACCTAACCATTTTCAGCCAACCACAAAACAAACATTTCTTTTGGTGTTACTTGAGTAAAATATGTCCTTTTGCATCTTGAAAACCTAAAGGTAGTACCAAACGTTTTTCTTCTCCCCCTCGTTAACCTTTGCATGCAAGGTCTAAAGGTCAACCAAACAAGCGTTCTATTGCTATGTTTTAATGAGCACTGTACGAGTCCTTTTGGAATATTAACAGTGCTCATTTGCACTTGAAACAAAAGTCAACTGACATTAAAAATACAAATAAGTCTTCTGTAAAGATAAGTCCACAACTATCAACGAAAGATACGAGATCTAATGTACATGCTGTAGCCTACTTATGCAGCCTACAGCGCGCTGTTTATTAGTCAAGTCAACTTAACTGTGCACGGGGCGCCCTTAGCTCAGTTGGTAGGTCTTTGCGTATGACGTGCATAGTGCACAGCTCGACAAAACGTCCTCATTAATGCAACATTTAACTTAAAGGATAGTGTAACTGCTAGGCTTAATGCTACTAATAAAAAGCACTTACTGCGGAGTTGATATTGCGACGCTGCAGGAGACAGCGCCGCCGAGACAGCAGCCGTCTGCTCGCTGTGAAGCCGAGCAACAACATCGTGTCACCTGGCTGTACCAAAACAACTGTCACTGAATGGTAATATTAACAAGCCAAAATCATGGACCATGCGATGAATGCACGACTTCCGGTAAATATTTCAAAATAAAAGAAAACTACTCGCGCATTCACAACTCCCTCGCTCCTGCCTAATCGCTGGGCTAATTGACTCGGCCAGATTTGGCAACAGGCGCATTGTGTCATTTCACACAAAGACAGTCTATTAGACAGTCAATCTAATTTCGCCTTCGCACACAGAGCCAAAATATTTCCCTCCTCCAATGATACAATGAACTACCAACAGCACTTTGACAAGAATTGATCACACACTAAAGAATGTTTTTCAACTCAATCTATAATATTACATATCCTAAAATTCAGATGTCCTGCAGCAAAAAAACAATTGTTTTGAGTTTAAAAGTTTCCAGAGTGCAATTTACGAAGAGGCAGACTTACAATTCCCAAGTTACCAAAGGCCCCTAGAACAATGCCTCATGAAATTATGGTTAAGATACTATATACACTTACCGGACAATTTATTAGGTACACAGGTAAAATTTCTTATTACCACATAACTTCTCAACCAATCCCATGGCACTTGCTGAAGTTCAAAACGGGCATCAGAATGGGGAAGAAAGGGGATTTAAGTGACAAGGTGTGGTTGATGGTTCCAGACGGGCTGGTCTGGGTATTTCAGTAACTGCTGATCTACCGGGATGTTCATGCACAACCATCTCTAGGGTTTGCAGAGAATGGTCCGAAAAAGGAAGCACTTTCAGTGAGCGGCAGTTGTGTGGACGTAAAATGCCTTGTTGATGTCAGAGTTAAGAGGGGTATGGGCTGGACAGTTTCTCCCACCCTCCCCGCCATGTGCTAGTCCAACACAGGAGCACATTCAGCAACAGACTCACTATTTTGTGGGTTCTTCCACTTTACTTTTTTCTCCCATAACCCTCAGGATCTTTTAAGAAATGTAAAATGGCTTACTGCGTCTGACCTCTGCAGCGATAATAAGTAAGTGGTAGTGTAAGTCTGTACATTGAAGATTTGTTTTTGATTAACTCAGTTTAGCTGTGTCAGCAAGCTTGTTGCAGGCTAAAATATCCTAGATCAAATGCATAATGTTGTTCATGTCAATGTCAGATTAAGGAACACAGCATATGCATTCCATTACGCCATTTATGAGACAAGTAAAGTTAACGTTTACTCCAAATGCTCATTTAAGATTGGGTTGAAATTTGGAAGCCTTACACTTCTTTAGAAGTTCATATACAGCCCCTTTTTAATAAACAATAATTATTTTCCAATATTACCTTCTCTAAACTGATGGAACTGAGTGAATAAGCGGTCCTGTGGTGGATCCTAATAGCAGAAAATGCAGATTATATTAAAATTCTGTCCCTGCTTCTTTTATAGATCCACATTCATAAATCAATGATTTAACTCCAACCCAAAGCATTCAGTAAACTACAACAAAGGCGTATCCTCGTAACATATTTATTTACGTATTCAAAGAAACATTCTCATTAATTTGTTTATAACCAGTCCTGGGCAGTTGCTAGGTCAAGTGTTCGACTTCTTCTATATACTCTTTTTCATTAAGGCAGTGGTTCTCAACCGGTGGGGCGCGCCCCCTCTACCGGGGGGCGCGAGGGGGATGAAAAAAAAAAAAATCTTAATTTTTTTTTTTTTTTTTGTAATTTCAATTTTTTTCCTGATATGTAGCCTAGTTCAGAGATGATATGTATTTTTTTTCTTTCTTAACTTTTTTTGATAGGTATTTGCCAAGTTCATCACACAAACACTCCAATCCACTGATATGAGATCAGTTTGCAATTTTCAAGTACTGAATTAATGGTAGGACTGTGGCCACTAGAACTGGTCTCTGGTCAGCAAAGGTCTTGAAAACAGCATAAGTGTGCTTGTGACATGCGTGCCACCCATGCACGTGTATGGGCACGTGTCCCAGCAGATTTTTGAAATCTGAATAAAAAAATGTAAGTTTGTAGTTAGCAAGTGTAACATGTTCTTAGGGCAGAATTTCATAAATAAAGGTTTATTTTTTTAGCAAGATATTTTGTCAAAAGCTAGTTGTCGTCCGTCCCTCTGTCCAGTTGTTAGGCATCTGGCTGCTAGCAAGTTATGTTGTCTTGCTAATTTTACTATTCATCTGAACTGAAATAAATATTGACTTTTTCCTTTATTATCTTCGCCAGAATGCACCAGAATGCTTAGATTACATGTTAAAAACACAAAAAATCTTCTGGGGGGGATGCCCCCAGACCCCCCTTCAGGGGTTTAGTTTTCTGACAAACATTACAATGGATACTAACATGATTTGGGCATTTGGGATTATAAATCATCTTTGAATTGGTTGTACAGCATATCACATGCTATTCATTCAGGGGTGCAATGGCCACCCCACTCTAGCTCTGTGGCCCACCTTGGCCACCCCCAGTCAAAATTTCCTGGAATCGCCACTGAGACACACACAACTCCGCGTTCAGGCTGCACAGCACATTAATCGCAGGTAGCATTTTGAGCTAAATCTGGCCACTTTCCAAATCCAAGACTCAATAGTTGAAACATTGACAGCAGTGTTTCCCATTGATCATAGACTTTGTTTTGTGAAGCTTTTTCATAACAGGTATACCTATTGTAGAATTTATTCTGTGTATGTTCTATTTAGGCTACTATTTTCTTCTCTTCTAAGGAGATTAAAAAAAAAAAAAACATTGATACAATCTCATAATTAGCTTTTAAAGTGCACCAGAATTTAACGTTAAAATATAAGAAATTTCCGGACCCCAACCCTAAACCCAATGTTCAACTCAAAGGTGCGCCACTGGCCTAGCCCTTGTGATAATAACAATAATTGATAGATTATCTATCTATCTATCTATCTATCTATCTATCTATCTATCTATCTATCTATCTATCTATCTATCTATCTATCTATCTATCTATCTATCTATCTATCTATCTATCTATCTATCTGTGTAGGGTGGTGTGTGTGTGTGTGTGTGTGGGGGGGGGGGGGTTGTCAGGGTCGGTGGGGGGGCCCAACTGCAATGACCCAGCTTTGGGGGGGCCCAGCTTGCAGAAGGTTGAGAACCCCTGCATTAAGGTATCCTCTTACGACCACAGTGAATGGCATGTCGTCGTCACTTTTAAAATCCCTTATGTTTTCTTGTGTCTCTTGAATAAGCAGCGGCAGCTCTGATTTGAACAGCTGATTGAAGGAGTGATAGGCCAGTCTGCACCGGCGTGAGTAGGCGTAGTAATACAATGGCCGAACAATGCCTGATAAAAAGTGCAAACATAAACGGCTGCCTGGTGGCAAACTAAAGCGCTGAAAAAGAGCATCAATCTAGCGTGTACTGAACAGATTTATTTTTTTAAGGTGGGCATTTGTATATAAGTTGAGAAAAAACTTGTTTTATCTGACCCCCGAAGCAACAGAACAAGGCTAACTTCTGCAACTGCGACTTCTCCCCCAAACTCCTTCTAGTGACTGCACTGATCGTCATCTCCATAATGTATCATAACCCCGTACAACCCATGGACATATAAAGAAATGGACACCGAATTGAAACATGGCGCCCCCCCGATGATTCGGTATATGTGATCTTTAAATTACGCTCCGTTTTTGGAAAGTAATATAGTGGTTAACAATTTCTTAACGAAGATACCTCTGCCATCTGGTCAACAATTATTAGCTAATGAAAGCTAAACCTAGCGCTGTGATAGCGTGTGTTACATCTTTATAGGTCCGGTGCTTAAGTTAACTATTGAAATCAACAGAAAAAATATTCAATTGCTTAAGTTAGCTGTTTAAAGTTTTCTTATAAGACCAATGTTGTAGCTGTGAAGGCAATTGCCTCATCAGAATGAGTAAGAATTAGTTTTATTTTCCTGCCTTGAGGCCGGTACGAAACCGAAACCTTTGTTTCACTACGATTCTGTTCAGCTGCCCACCCCTCCTTCTCCAGCAGAAACAAACGGCTAAAACTGAAAGCCGTTGAAAGCCGATGGGCTAATAAAACGCTTGAGGTGGCGTTTTGAGATGAGAAAACTTCCATTTTATCAGTATATGGTCTAAACATAAGTATGAGCCTATGATTGATATCCAGAATTTTTTTGCTGAGACACGATGTTGTTCATCGCTTGTATTGTAGTGGACGGGGATTTCTGCCTCCGGGCCGCATGAAAATAAGCTCCTCCCACAACCCCGTTGATACCATGCTTTGGCCACGTGTCCATGCTGGCTGCCCGGAGTCCTGGGGGCCTGGTACAACCCCACTTCCAATTAGCCTACTTAACTATCCCTTTGAATTCTTTTTTTTCCTTTCATTTTAATGGCATGATGTCGTTTAAAGAACAGAGGCGAGTGAAGATTCCAATGCCAGTCCGGTGCATAGTTACGGTTGCTAGGTTTGAATGTTTATTTTTAAACTCTTGTAATTTTTCCTTTAAAGTCATTAGAATGGCATGATGTCATTCAAAGATCAAAGGCAACTGAAGGTTCCAATGATGTAACAAGTGATGTCATAAAACACAGTATGCAAGCTTATAAATAGGACCCAAATCCAAAGGTTGGTTTCTACTTTGATTTTTCAGAGCACATTTCACATCATTTCAAGGAAAGGTACACCGCGACTAGAAACAGCGATCTCAATGGATAACAAGAGAGAAGAGAAGACGGAATTGGCCCTTCCATGGGCCACAACAGAGATTCTCCGCCCGCACATCCAACAGTTTGTGGGCAAACTGACAGCAGTGCAGTGGTTCACTCTGCAGATCGGGCCAGTTGACAGGACAACAGAAAGTATCTTAACAGACATGTGTGTGGGTATAATTCGCATTGTATCGAGATACATTTATGACGCTGTGAAACAAAGCCTACCACAGGTGGGTCATAGAACATTGTCCAGAAGCTCTTCTGAATCCAGTGCATCACTCAGGAGCATTGTTATTTCCGAAAGGCAAGTCCTTGTGTGTCTGAATGACACTCTTCCACTAACTTTTGCGGAGGTGACGGGCGTCGAACCAGATCTATTTTGCATTAACGCACATGATCTTAACAAAATCGTGAGGAGAGAGGTAACGAAGAGAGTTAACTGTGAGCTCTCAAAACTTAGTGGAAGCAGCACAGGCAGCATTGAGGAGAGTGGAGTGCTGGAATCCATGCCTTCCACCCACATACTTAACGCAATGGTACAACCTGTCATTAATATACTGAGAAAGTGTGCAGCAAAGATGAGATCCAAGGCAATGGCCATTCTATCTCAACCAAGGCCAACAGGCCAACAGAGCTCAAAAATGGAAGCTGATGGACCTAAAACATCAGTGGCAGGATCAGCAAAGGAGCTGGTTGCATCTGAGGAGTCACGCCAAACCCCTGTAACTCCTTTTGAAGAGCATGCATCACAAAGAGTTCCTTCGGTTGGAAGCGTCGATATGACAGCCACAGAAGCTGTCAAGAATATCCTGGTTGAACAATCGTCTAAAAGCAGTCGCCTGAATTATAATCAAGACATTTCAGAGGAGGTATATGACATGCTTGTGTCCAGCACCTCTGAGGATACAGAGGCAGCAGCCTCTGGAATTATCAGAGTAGTATTGGATGAACTTAACTTGGAGACGGATGGCTCACCAAAGAGGAAGTCCAAATCAGAGACAATTTCTTACAAACCTTCCTGCTGGAATAGGGTGGGAGGTAAAGTCAAAGCTCTTTTTTTGCACACATTTGCAAAAGAAACAATCTTCAGCTATGTGTCAAAATTGAGGAATAGCCTTGACAGCGTGCCACACGATGTAGACAAGACATCAGTTAAGTCTCTGATTAGCAGGTTGGACCTCTTGGTGGAGGTCATGATCCAACAAGAGGACGACAGAACGCCAAAAGGCAGCACAGAGGAACAATGCCTTTACGACAGAATTGCCAAAGGGATTTCCAGTGGGCAGCACAACATTGTCGCAAAACAGCTGAGCGAGGTGGTATACAGCCACCTGAAACCTGAGGACAATGGACAAAGGGTCAACATTTTGGCAAACATTAGAAGTGAAGTTGACTCTTTCATGAAGAGGATGTGTCAGTGGCTCACCTGTCAATCACAACAGCATGAGAAAGAGAGGGACCAGGTGACCGTTGCTGTGAGCCACATAAAGGGAGTAATGGGAAGTCTGACATCAGTTTCAGAAGCCCTGGCAATGGCAAATTACGCTTCAAAACTTGTGTTTGAAGCACCATGTGAGGCAGCAGACGACCCAGCTGAGGAGTCATGTCAAACCCATGTGACTCAATTTGAAGAGGATGCACCAAAGAAATGTTCTTCTAAAGAAAGCTTTGTTATTACAAAGACAGAAGCTGTCAAGAATATTCTGGAGGAACAAACTACCAGTATCAGTCCCATTGATATTAATGGAATCATCTTGGAAGAGGAATTTGACCAGCTTGTGTCCAGCACCTCTAAGGATACAGAGGCAGCAGCCTCTGAGATTGTCAGATCTATTTTGGATGAACTTGATATGGAGACAGATGGTTCACCCAAGAGGAAGTCCCTACCGGAGACAACCTCTTACAAAACTTCCTGCTGGGAAAGAGTGGGAAGTAGAGTCAAAGCCCTTGTTGTCCACAAATATGCAAAGGAAACAATCCTCAGCTCTGTGGCAAAATTGAGGATTATATTTGACAGCCCCCAGCAAAATGTAGACAATGCATCGATTAAGTCGCTTATTTACGGGGTGGAATGCCTGGTGGATGACTTGATCCAACCAGAGGAAGATAAAACGACAAGAGGCAGCACAGTTGAACAGTGCCTCTACACCAGAGTGGCCAAAGGGATTTCCAGTGGGCAGCACGAAAGTGTTTCCAAACAGCTGAGTGAGGTAGTATACCAGCATCTGAAACCTGAGGGCAATGGACAAAAGATGAACATTTTGTCCAAAATTAAAACCGAAATGGACAGTTTCATGAAGAAGATGTGGCTGTGGCTCACTCGTCAGTCACAACAGCATAAGGAAAAGAGGGACCAGGTGACTGTTGCTGTCAGCCAAATAAAGGGAGTGTTAGGAAGTCTGACATCAATAACAGAAGCACTGGCAATGGAAACCTATGCTTTGAAACCCGTGCTTGAAGCTGCAACGGCTTTTATTACTGATGAATCAGCTGTCAATGATGAGGCTGCATGTGAGTCCACAGTCGACCAATCTGCATATAAGCCCTCAGTACACCCTGTCCATAAGTGGGATGAACTGAGCTACGTAAGTATGGTGTCCGGGCTGGTCAATCAGATTTGTAGAGATCAGCCCATTAATCTATCCGGTAATACCACTAGAAATACAATCAATACATTGAAAGAAGCACTTTGTGCAGAAATCGCAGGTTCTGACATTGCTGTCAAACCAAATGGTCGCCATATTAAGAGGACAATCAGGGCGGTGCACAAGGACCTGTGCAAGAAGATGGGCAGCGCAGGGGTGCTAAGAATTAATCTCAAGTCACAAGATCCCTTAGTCTATCAATACATCATTGAGACTCTCAAACTGCACATGGTGACACCGAAAAAGACGAGCGCCATTAACAGGTTCATAAAATCTGTTTTTAACACCATGGCCAAACCGTTTTATGCCTGCTTCAGAAGTGACCACAATTTGTAATCATCAGTGGTCAGGTTGGGAGGGTAGGGTCCTTTTTAACAGCATTCCAAATCTCTGCTATAAAAAGGTATTTTGGGGCCTGGAATCCCGAATCATGTCTTATTCTCTGTGCTACCAGCCTCAGTCTGGCTTGTACGCTCAGAGTTTAACCTGGATATGACACACAGGACTACAGGGCTGCACAGGTGCCTCAGTGTTCAATGCTGTGGCCTCACAGAAATAAGATGAGGGTTCAAATCTGGGCCTTAACCCCTTTTCTGTGAGGAGTTTACACCAATTCACTGTGTTGGCGTGGGTTTTCTCCGAGGTCTTCGGTTTCCTCCCACATTAAAATAAAAAAAGGATATATTCGAAAAGACTTGAAAAGCAGAAAAGGAAGAAAAAAAACACAAAAGGATTTACTGCCAGTTTAAAATTTTGCGGCAAATTTTAATCATCAGCGGTCGGGGTGGGTGGGTAGTTTTGTGGGACCGACCTTTTTCACAGCAGTCAAAATCTACGCTTTGAAAAGGTCTATTGGGGCCTGAAGGCCCAAATCATGTCTAGCTTATTCTTTGTGCTACCAGCCTCAGGTCGGCTTGTACACTCAGAGTTTAACCTGGATATGATACAGTACTCCTGGTCTCTTACAGGGCTACACAGGTGCCTCAGTGTTCAACGCTATGGCCTTGGAGCAATAAGGTAAGGGGTTCAAATCTGGGCCTTAACCCCTTGCTGTGAGGAGTGCACACCAGTTCACTGTGTTAGCGTGGGTTTTCTCCGAGGTCTTCGGTTTCCTCCCACATTAAAACAAAAAAATAGATAAAGATTAAAAAAAATTAAAAAAATAAAATTAAACATCAACATTTTGGTTTAAGAACATTTATTTTCTGCTTCAAAACTGCATGTTGGCTTATGTGTAGACTGAAGTTCTGCTGATTAAATTATAACTCAATCATAATATATAAACAATAAAACACACTAGCCAGAGGTACAGAGAGATAACATGGTGGAGGATCACATCATGAACACAAATAACTTCTATCTGATTCGAATACCTGTGTACTGGCTCAGATTGTAAACATTAACCAGAATGTAAACCTTTAAACTACAGTATATGTGAAAAAAAGTATGATACCAGTTCCACTCAGGTTTTAAACCCTGCCATAGCACTGAAACTGCTCTTTTAAGAATTTTCAATGGTCTCATTTTAACTGTCGACTCTGGGGATTCTGCCATTATAGTACTGTTAGACCTATCAGCTGCTTTTGACACCATAGATCACACAATTCTGTTATCACGTTTAGAAAACACAGTGGTTTCAGTCATACGTGACAGATAGGACCTTCTCTGTCCACCCAGGGGATTATTCATCAGAGACAGCCCCACTCACGTGTGGTGTCCCACAAGGGTCTGTTTTAGGCCCAACCCTGTTTTCATTATATATGCTACAACTGGGATCAATTTTTGCAAAGTACAATATATATTTCCACTTTTTTGCCGATGATGTACAGGTCTACATGCCTTTGAAATGCAAGGGTTCAGCACAACCATTACTCGACTGTCTTAAAGACATTGAAACCTGGATGACCTAAATTTCAATAAACTCAATCCCAATAAGACGGAGGTCATTGTGTTTGGAAAACCTGGTGCTGTAGAGACATTTGCTCCTCTTCCATAATGTGAAGCAATCTGTAAAGAGTCTTGGTGTGCACTTTGATCATGTTTTTAAATTTGGCAAGCAGATTTCCACTGTTGTGAGACCTATTTTTTACCAGCTTAGATTTATAGCCAAAATAAAATCATACTTCCCTGCCAATGACCTAGAAACAGTAATACATGCATTTATAACATCTCGCCTAGATTACTGCAATTTACTATATGTGGGCTTGGACCAGTCATCCATTCAACGCCTTTAGCGTGTCCAAAATGTGGCTGCTCGCCTCCTAACAAGGCACACAAAAGAGGGACCACATAACCCATGTGCTCCGTTCTCTCCACTGGCTTCCTGTTTGCTACAGGATTGATTTTAAATGTTTACCTCTAGCTTTTAAATTAGTGAATGGCTCAACACTTAATTATTTAAGTGAACTTCTCCATGTTCACGCTCCATCAAGAGCACTAAGGTCCACCAACCAGCTGCTCCTGGACGTGCCCAAAACAAGGCTCAAAACAAGGGGCGATCGAGCCTTCTCTGTTGCAGCTCCAACACTTTGGATCAAATTGCCATTTGAACTAAGATCTGCTGCCACACAGGCTTGAGGTGGCGTTTTGAGATGAGAAAACTTCCATTTTATCAGTATATGGTCTAAACATAAGTATGAGCCTATGATTGATATCCAGAATTTTTTTGCTGAGACACGATGTTGTTCATCGCTTGTATTGTAGTGGACGGGGATTTCTGCCTCAGGGCCGCATGAAAATAAGCTCCTCCCACAACCCCGTTGATACCATGCTTTGGCCACGTGTCCATGCTGGCTGCCCGGAGTCCTGGGGGTCTGGTACAACCCCACTTCCAATTAGCCTACTTAACTATCCCTTTGAATTCTTTTTTTTCCTTTCATTAAAGAGAGACGTGACGCACATTGGCATGTTTTTATTTACAAAGCCTTGACAGGGAAGCTTCCTCGTTATTTAACTGAATTGCTGCAAATCTCAGATGGGCTTTATCAGACCCGCTCCACTGACATGCTTATGCTTTATGTCCCACAAGCCCGGTCTGAGCTAGGAAAGACAGCTTTTAGCTTCAGTGCCCCTGACTCCTGGAACAACTTACAGCAACAAATTAAACTAAATAACTTCATATCCTTTAACCAATTTAAACAAACTATTTTAAATCTGCCAAACTCTACCTGTAACTGTTTTAATTAGGCTATATTGTACTTTCACCCATTTAATTTTAATTGCTACCACTTAATCTTCACCACTGTGTAAATGTTTCAATTGTTTTTCTCTTCACCTGTTATGTATTTGATGTATTTGCGCTGAATATTGTTTATGTATTGTTGTTTTTCCTTTGAATTTGTTTGAACTCGACGTCATTGAAAATGAGGGTCACCCCTCAATTGGTCTCTCGAGGATAAATAAAAGTTAAATGAAAATGAAATTTTAATGGCATGATGTCGTTTAAAGAACAGAGGCGAGTGAAGATTCCAATGCCAGTCCGGTGCATAGTTACGGTTGCTAGGTTTGAATGTTTATTTTTAAACTCTTGTAATTTTTCCTTTAAAGTCATTAGAATGGCATGACGTCATTCAAAGATCAAAGGCAACTGAAGGTTCCAATGATGTAACAAGTGATGTCATAAAACGCAGTATGCAAGCTTATAAATAGGACCCAAATCCAAAGGTTGGTTTCTACTTTGATTTTTCAGAGCACATTTCACATCATTTCAAGGAAAGGTACACCGCGACTAGAAACAGCGATCTCAATGGATAACACGAGAGAAGAGAAGACGGAATTGGCCCTTCCATGGGCCACAACAGAGATTCTCCGCCCGCACATCCAACAGTTTGTGGGCAAACTGACAGCAGTGCAGTGGTTCACCCTGCAGATCGGGCCAGTTGACAGGACAACAGAAAGTATCTTAACAGACATGTGTGTGGGTATAATTCGCATTGTATCGAGATACATTTATGACGCTTTGAAACAAAGCCTACCACAGGTGGGTCATAGAAAATTGTCCAGAAGCTCTTCTGAATCCAGTGCATCACTCAGGAGCATTGTTATTTCCGAAAGGCAAGTCCTTGTGTGTCTGAATGACACTCTTCCACTAACTTTTGCGGAGGTGACGGGCGTCGAACCAGATCTATTTTGCATTAACGCACATGATCTTAACAAAATCGTGGGGAGAGAGGTAACGAAGAGAGTTAACTGTGAGCTCTCAAAACTTAGTGGAAGCAGCACAGGCAGCATTGAGGAGAGTGGAGTGCTGGAATCCATGCCTTCCATCCACATACTTAACGCAATGGTACAACCTGTCATTAATATACTGAGAAAGTGTGCAGCAAAGATGAGATCCAAGGCAATGGCCATTCTATCTCAACCGAGGCCAACAGGCCAACAGAGCTCAAAAATGGAAGCTGATGGACCTAAAACATCAGTGGCAGGATCAGCAAAGGAGCTGTTTGCATCTGAGGAGTCATGTCAAACCCCTGTAACTCCTTTTGAAGAGCATGCATCACAAAGAGTTCCTTCGGTTGGAAGCGTCGATATGACAGCCACAGAAGCTGTCAAGAATATCCTGGTTGAACAATCGTCTAAAAGCAGCCGCATGAATTATAATCAAGACATTTCAGAGGAGGTATATGACATGCTTGTGTCCAGCACCTCTGACGATACAGAGGCAGCAGCCTCTGGAATTGTCAGAGTAGTATTAGATGAACTTAACTTGGAGACGGATGGCTCACCAAAGAGGAAGTCCAAATCGGAGACAATTTCTTACAAACCTTCCTGCTGGAATAGGGTGGGAGGTAAAGTCAAAGCCCTTTTTTTGCACACATTTGCAAAAGAAACAATCTTCAGCTATGTGTCAAAATTGAGGAATAGCCTTGACAGCGTGCCACACAATGTAGACAAGACATCAGTTAAGTCTCTGATTAGCAGGTTGGACCTCTTGGTGGAGGTCATGATCCAACAAGAGGACGACAGAACGCCAAAAGGCAGCACAGAGGAACAATGCCTTTACCACAGAATTGCCAAAGGGATTTCCAGTGGGCAGCACAACATTGTCGCAAAACAGCTGAGCGAGGTGGTATACAGCCACCTGAAACCTGAGGACAATGGACAAAGGGTCAACATTTTGGCAAAAATTAGAAGTGAAGTTGACTCTTTCATGAAGAGGATGTGTCAGTGGCTCACCTGTCAGTCACAACAGCATGAGAAAGAGAGGGACCAGGTGACCGTTGCTGTGAGCCACATAAAGGGAGTAATGGGAAGTCTGACATCAGTTTCAGAAGCCCTGGCAATGGCAAATTTGGCTTCAAAACCTGTGTTTGAAGCACCATGTGAGGCAGCAGACGACCCAGCTGAGGAGTCATGTCAAACCCATGTGACTCAATTTGAAGAGGATGCACCAAAGAAATGTTCTTCTAAAGAAAGCTTTGTTATTACAAAGACAGAAGCTGTCAAGAATATTCTGGAGGAACAAACTACCAGTATCAGTCCCATTGATATTAATGGAATCATCTTGGAAGAGGAATTTGACCAGCTTGTGTCCAGCAGGTCTAAGGATACAGAGGCAGCAGCCTCTGAGATTGTCAGATCTATTTTGGGAGAACTTGATTTGGAGACAGATGGTTCACCCAAGAGGAAGTCCCTATCGGAGACAACCTCTGATAAAACTTCCTGCTGGGAAAGAGTGGGAAGTAGAGTCAAAGCCCTTGTTGTCCACAAATATGCAAAGGAAACAATCCTCAGCTCTGTGGCAAAATTGAGGATTATATTTGACAGCCCCCAGCAAAATGTAGACAATGCATCGATTAAGTCGCTTATTTACGGGGTGGAATGCCTGGTGGATGACTTGATCCAACCAGAGGAAGATAAAACGACAAGAGGCAGCACATATGAACAGTGCCTTTACACCAGAGTGGCCAAAGGGATTTCCAGTGGGCAGCACGAAAGTGTTTCCAAACAGCTGAGTGAGGTAGTATACCAGCACCTGAAACCTGAGGACAATGGACAAAAGATGAACATTTTGTCCAAAATTAAAACCGAAATGGACAGTTTCATGAAGAAGATGTGGCTGTGGCTAACTCGTCAGTCACAACAGCATAAGGAAAAGAGGGACCAGGTGACTGTTGCTGTCAGCCAAATAAAGGGAGTGTTAGGAAGTCTGACATCAATAACAGAAGCACTGGCAATGGAAACGTATGCTTTGAAACCCGTGCTTGAAGCTGCAACAGCTTTTATTACTGATGAATCAGCTGTCAATGATGAGGCTGCATATGAGTCCACAGTCGACCAATCTGCATATAAGCCCTCAGTACACCCTGTCCATAAGTGGGATGAACTGAGCTACGTAAGTATGGTGTCCGGGCTGGTCAATCAGATTTGTAGAGATCAGCCCATTAATCTATCCGGTAATACCACTAGAAATGCAATCAATACATTGAAAGAAGCACTTCGTGCAGAAATCGCAGGTTCTGACATTGCTGTCAAACCAAATGGTCGCCATATTAAGAGGACAATCAGGGCGGTGCACAAGGATCTGTGCAAGAAGATGGGCAGCGCAGGGGTGCTAAGAATGAATCTCAAGTCACAAGATCCCTTAGTCTATCAATACATCATTGAGACTCTCAAACTGCACATGGTGACACCGAAAAAGACGAGCGCCATTAACAGGTTCATAAAATCTGTTTTTAACACCATGGCCAAACCGTTTTATGCCTGCTTCAGAAGTGACCACAATTTGTAATCATCAGTGGTCAGGTTGGGAGGGTAGGGTCCTTTTTAACAGCATTCCAAATCTCTGCTATAAAAAGGTCTTTTGGGGCCTGGAGTCCCGAATCATGTCTTATTCTCTGTGCTACCAGCCTCAGTCTGGCTTGTACGCTCAGAGTTTAACCTGGATATGACACACAGGACTACAGGGCTGCACAGGTGCCTCAGTGTTCAATGCTGTGGCCTCACAGAAATAAGATGAGGGTTCAAATCTGGGCCTTAACCCCTTTTCTGTGAGGAGTTTACACCAATTCACTGTGTTGGCGTGGGTTTTCTCCGAGGTCTTCGGTTTCCTCCCACATTAAAATAAAAAAAGGATATATTCGAAAAGACTTGAAAATCAGAAAAGGAAGAAAAAAAAACACAAAAGGATTTACTGCCAGTTTAAAATTTTGCGGCAAATTTTAATCATCAGCGGTCGGGGTGGGTGGGTAGTTTTGTGGGACCGACCTTTTTCACAGCAGTCAAAATCTACGCTTTGAAAAGGTCTATTGGGGCCTGAAGGCCCAAATCATGTCTAGCTTATTCTTTGTGCTACCAGCCTCAGGTCGGCTTGTACACTCAGAGTTTAACCTGGATATGATACAGTACTCCTGGTCTCTTACAGGGCTACACAGGTGCCTCAGTGTTCAACGCTATGGCCTTGGAGCAATAAGGTAAGGGGTTCAAATCTGGGCCTTAACCCCTTGCTGTGAGGAGTGCACACCAGTTCACTGTGTTAGTGTGGGTTTTCTCCGAGGTCTTCGGTTTCCTCCCACATTAAAAAAAAAAATAGATAAAGATTAAAAAAAATAAAATTAAACATCAACATTTTGGTTTAAGAACATTTATTTTCTGCTTCAAAACTGCATGTTGGCTTATGTGTAGACTGAAGTTCTGCTGATTAAATTATAACTCAATCATAATATATAAACAATAAAACACACTAGCCAGAGGTACAGAGAGATAACATGGTGAAGGATCACATCATGAACACAAATAACTTCTATCTGATTCGAATACCTGTGTACTGGCTCAGATTGTAAACATTAACCAGAATGTAAACCTTTAAACTACAGTATATGTGAAAAAAAGTATGATACCAGTTCCACTCAGGTTTTAAACCCTGCCATAGCACTGAAACTGCTCTTTTAAGAATTTTCAATGGTCTCATTTTAATTGTCGACTCTGGGGATTCTGCCATTTTAGTACTGTAGACCTATCAGCTGCTTTTGACACCATAGATCACACAATTCTGTTATCACGTTTAGAAAACACAGTGGTTTCAGTCATACGTGACAGATAGGACCTTCTCTGTCCACCTAGGGGATTATTCATCAGAGACAGCCCCACTCACGTGTGGTGTCCCACAAGGGTCTGTTTTAGGCCCAATCCTGTTTTCATTATATATGCTACAACTGGGATCAATTTTTGCAAAGTACAATATATATTTCCACTTTTTTGCCGATGATGTACAGGTCTACATGCCTTTGAAATGCAAGGGTTCAGCACAACCATTACTCGACTGTCTTAAAGACATTGAAACCTGGATGACCCTAAATTTCCCTAAACTCAATCCCAATAAGACGGAGGTCATTGTGTTTGGAAAACCTGGTGCTGTAGAGACGTTTGCTCCTCTTCCATAATGTGAAGCAATCTGTAAAGAGTCTTGGTGTGCACTTTGATCATGTTTTTAAATTTGGCAAGCAGATTTCCACTGTTGTGAGACCTATTTTTTACCAGCTCAGACTTATAGCCAAAATAAAATCATACCTCCCTGCCAATGACCTAGAAACAGTAATACATGCATTTATAACATCTCGCCTAGATTACTGCAATTTACTATATGTGGGCTTGGACCAGTCATCCATTCAACGCCTTTAGCGTGTCCAAAATGTGGCTGCTCGCCTCCTAACAAGGCACACAAAAGAGGGACCACATAACCCATGTGCTCCGTTCTCTCCACTGGCTTCCTGTTTGCTACAGGATTGATTTTAAATGTTTACCTCCAGCTTTTAAATTAGTGAATGGCTCAACACTTAATTATTTAAGTGAACTTCTCCATGTTCACACTCCATCAAGTGTACTAAGGTCCACCAACCAGCTGCTCCTGGACGTGCCCAAAACAAGGCTCAAAACAAGGGGCGATCGAGCCTTCTCTGTTGCAGCTCCAACACTTTGGATCAAATTGCCATTTGAACTAAGATCTGCTGCCACAACCTATCAGTTTAAGTCCTTGTTAAAAAGCCACTTATTTTCCTCTGCTTTTATCTCTAGTTGAGAGCGTTCTATCCCAGCAGTGTCTACTAGAACTTTTACTATTGTTTTGTGTTTTAATTTAGTTTTAATTTTTGCTTTTATGTGTCAATTTGATGTGTTGGATGTAATGTATTTTACTTATTTTACTGCACAGGACTTTGGGCCGCCTCGGTTGTTATAAATGTGCTAAATAAAGTTGACTTGACTTGATACTGAAAATGTGTGTTTCTTTTCTTTGATTAAACAAAAACAACACATGCTATTTCATTGGATTTACTGCCAGTTTACAATTTTGCGGCAAATTTTAATCATCAGCGGTCGGGGTGGGTGGGTAGTTTTGTGGGACCGACCTTTTTCACAGCAGTCAAAATAAAATAAAAACATCAGAAATTCAGCTGTAAGGCCTATTTATATTTGATATTTGATGACGCTAAGGTTAACCGTTGCACTGATCACCTCACTTAAGTTGTATTGAACTTTTTCTTGTTTTAGTTTTAGTGTGAGTTAGAAAATAAAAGTAAAATTGTTTTTAATGTTATTTGTTGAAATGTTAAGTTGTTACAACCTATGAGATAGCAAGTCCAATATAAGGTATGTAAAGTTTGCCGTTATGTGCTCCCTGTTTGTTTCCCTCATGCAGATTCACAAACCTGTATCTCATACGCTCTAGTTATTTCCAGTACTTACACTGTAACACTTTTCTGATGTCAATATTCAATAAATCTCATAAAGCCTACTCAAATTATTTCCAGTACTTTCAATATTGTAGAATACACACTGTTCTTACTTAGGCTACTTATTTGCTTGTTATTCTTGTATTATTATAGGCCTATATCTTTTATTGTTGGTTTAACCTTTCACACTTGTTTCTCTACCTGAGTTTCTATTCTTATTTGGAGCAACTGTAACGATACGAATTTCCCTCCGGAGATCAATTAAGAATTTCTGATTCTGATTCTGAATGCATTTTTCCATATATTCGACCGTTGCTTCTCTGATGGATTGATTGTGGTATTTATTTTGAAGTCCACCTCATTCATTTCCGTTCATTCCCTCGCTAATGATTGAGCTGGCAGGAGGACGAAGTGATGTAACGTATCTCTCCTACCAGAGAGTGGCGCTGCAAGTCAAAGGAAAGGGACGTCAAGGTGGTTCAAACTATAGGTCCATGGTTCAAACGGGTTCAGAGAAAAAATTTGAGAAGTTACAGGCGGTGCTGGAAGCCACAGCTGTGAACGCCGGTTGCATGACTGTTTCATCGCTTATTCGCTCTTAAAGTAAGTTAAACTGGTGTTCAGCCTACAACATTTGTCATTAATGCGCTATGAAGGGTTGTCTTATTGAATGTTATTTTTTAGCATTGCTAATTTAGCAGTTCAGAGAAGTGCACACAGCTGTAACAGCAGCCATGTTTCTGTCATAGCTTAGGCTAGTGTACTTTAGTCGTGTCAGTTCATTGCTGTGCTCGCAGCGTACACTCCCTTTTGGACGTCAAACAATGTGTTCCAGTAGTAGCCAGACTCATACGCCGCATTTAGCGTTAATGAATTAACAGCTTGCCAAGGAGTCAGTACTCTGTCTTTGCACCATAGGTTTGCCCAAGAACGGCTACTTTAAAGAGATAGTGCGTAACCTATGTTGTCCCCCCCCATGAGCAATTCTTAGTTATTACAACAGCACTGTTGGTGCATCTAGGTACATGAGATAATTCTTCGATGATCTTGCATGGATTTTAGGCTACCTTCTGCTGTAGGCTATGTCCAGGTTTTTATTAACAGTAGATTCAACAACTGTAACTCCTTTCGATACACGGCAACACAGGAACGGTTCCTTTTTGTCAAACGGGCGTTTATTGATGCCTTTCTTCTTGCTGTACACACCATCCACGCCGTGAGAACTTAAACACAGTACAATACAGTACGTCAGATAATAGTTCGCATCAATAAACACTAATAAAGAAATGAAATCACAAAAATACAATACCTCGTTGGCTGCTTGTAACGAAAAGAGGTTCTAACAGAGATTTGTTTGAATTTACTTATAATACAATATATAACTTGGAAATCGTTAGATGAGCTAAAGACAACGTGTGTACCACTCCAACTTCCTTGTATGTTCTCTCATCTCATCAGTCCGTAGGGGGGGTAACGTTACAACAATTGTTCCGCCTTGCAACAAAATCGACAGAATACACATTCTCACCAGGGGGTTTAATCACACATTTGTAATAATATTGTATAACCTTGCTCATCATGAACTTATTTATTGATATTTATTTACCCTATTTAAAGTACCCTTTCAGCAACAGCTACACTCCCACCAAATCACTCATTGACCTGAAATGCGGGATTTCCTTTTTTTTTTTTTTACTAGTTTCAAGTATCTGTATGCATGTGGGCATGACTGTGTGTATGTGTGCGTCTTAAACGGCTTCTACTAATGTTACTATTTTATGAATAGGTCTTTCTAAATGAATCAGTCTTGTGTGAGGTTTGCCCTTGTCGACAGAAGTCTCGCTGAGCACCAGCTTCAGCTTGCGCACTTTGCCATCTCTTCCAGGCTGAGCTTCGATTACTCTTGCGAGCTTCCATTCATTTCTTGGAGCGCACTCGTCCTTGAGGATAACAATGTCGTTCACTTGTGAGTTCCTTGATGGTCCGTGCCATTTCTGACGTTGTTGTTGGTTCAGCAGATATTCCCGTTTCCATCTTTGCCAGAATTCATTTGTCAAGAACTGCACCTTTCTCCATCTCTTGTGCAGATACAGATCCTCTTTACAGAACTGTCCAGGCGGTGGCAGTATGACTGCAGATTTCATGGTGAGAATATGGTTTGGCGTAAGAGGCTCTGGAGCCGTCGGGTCGTGAAGATGTTCAACACTCAAAGGTCGGCTGTTGATAATGGCCATTGTTTCGTACATGAGCGTCTTTAAGCTTGTGGTATCAAGTCTGTTTGCCCACTTGTCAAGCATGGTCGTCAGGATGCTTCTAATTGTTCGAATTTGGCGCTCCCAGACTCCACCCATATGACTTGCTGATGGGATGTTCACAATGAATTCACAACCGATTTCCCTTTGGCGCTCTTGATCCATGCTCTTGAGTAGCTCTGCAAACTCTCTTCTAGCACCCATAAAATTCGTCCCCCGATCACACCTCAGTTGTCGCACGGGGCCTCTGATGGCTATGATCGTTCTGAGAGCGTTAATGAACGCATCAGTGGTCATGTCGTCTAGGGTCTCTATATGCACTGCTCTAGAGCATAAGCAGGTAAAGATCAACCCATATCGTTTAAGTTCTTTTCTTCCTTCTTTCACAAGGAATGGACCGAAGCAGTCGAGTCCACAGTAGGTAAATGGAGGACTTGTCAGAGTTCTCTCTTCTGGGAGATCTGCCATTTGTTGAACTTCTGTGGTTCTCCTATACTTTCTGCATGGGACGCACTTGTAGATGTGAGAGGAGACGACACTTCCGCATCCAAGAATCCATATTCCATTTGCGCGTATCTCATTCATTGTCATCCCTCTTCCTTGGTGGTGTACACGTTCGTGGTGATACTTGACAATCAGGTCTGACACGTGTGCTTTCCGTGGCAGTATTGCTGGGTGCTTCACATCGTGATGCAGAGCTGACTGAGACAACCGTCCTCCCACCCTGAGGATATCATTCACATCGAGGTAAGCATTCAGTCGGTAGAGCTTGTTGCGCTTGCAGAGTTTTTCAGCTCCATTGCATTTGATTTTCTTTAGTTCATCAGCAAAGGCTTCCTCTTGTGTAAGCTTGATGATGAACAGCTCTGCTTCGCGTCTCTCTTCCAGGTTTGTAGTTTTGCCGGTCCCTACTTGACCTCCACTACGTTTCCTGACGTATTTCTTTAGTCTGGCGACAGCCTTCACAGCTCTTGACCAATCTGAGAACTTACTTAGACGGCTGAGCAATGGGTTTTTGATTTCGACTTTGACAGTATGAACACAGGCTTTCCGCAGTTCTGGGTCAGCGTCATCCATTTCTACTATTGGTTCTTTGATTGACAGATTTGGTTGCCAAAGGAAGTCTGGTCCCTTCAACCAACAAGAGTCCTTCAATTGGGCTGCACTGGCTCCTCTAGACGCCAGGTCTGCTGGGTTGTCTTCGGAGCGGACATGGTGCCATTGTGCAGAGTCGGTACTTGATTTGATTCGCTGTATGCGGTTCGCAACGAATGTATGGAATCTCTTGGCATCATTATTCACATAGCCTAGCACTACCTTTGAGTCGGTCCAGTAGTACTCTGGCAGAGCTTCTATTTCCAGCTCTCCTCTGATGAAGTCACCACTGCGCACAGAGGTTACTGCAGATGATAGTTTGAGTCTTGGGATTGTGGTCAGTTTCGTGGGGGCGACCCTCGACTTTCCCATGATGAGTGAACAGCTGACCTGCCCGGTTTCACTTGTGACTCGAAGGTACGAACAGGCACCGTAGCCTATGCGACTTGCGTCTGAAAAGTTGTGTAGTTCATATTTTGAAGTCTTCCCGGATTCATCAGGTGAGTAACTTCTTGGGATTTTCAAAGATGCCAGCTCAGGTAAGTCTCTCAGCCATGACTCCCACCGTGGGCGGACGTGTTCTGGAAGCGCTTCGTCCCAGGTTACCTTCTCGCTGCACAGTGTTTGAAGAATCTGCTTACCGAGCAGTATGAATGGCGCCACAAAGCCAAGTGGGTCGAAGACAGAGGCGACAGTTGAGAGCACTCCTCTTCTAGTAAGTGGTTTGTCCTTCACGAGGATCCTGAATTGAAACTCGTCTGCTTCAACACACCACTGGACACCAAGGGCTCGTTCGATGTGTTCTCCTAGTGCCATGTCTTGATCCTTGACTTGGGTACATTCTGTTGGTGGCACTGAGTTGATAACATCCTTACTGTTTGACACAAACTTGTGTAGTCTCAAGTTTCCCGTTCTGCATAGGGCTCTTGACTCTTTGATCAGGCTAATTGCCTCTGTGGTTGTAGAAACACTTGTTAAGCCATCGTCGACGTAAAAACTTCTTTGGATGAACCTTATTGTCTCTTCTTTGTAGTGTCCGCGGCCTTGTGCGGCAAGGTGCTTGAGGGCAAAGTTGGAGCAGCCGGGTGATGAAGCTGCCCCAAACAAGTGCACGCGCATCTTGTACACCGAGGGTTTAGAGTTCATATCACCTTTATCCCACCAGAGGAACCTCAAGTAGTCCTGGTGTTCCCTTGCCACGTGGAATTGGTGAAACATCTTCTCAATGTCACACATTATGGCGATTGGGCCCTTCCTGAATCGGATCAGCACACCAACCAAAGCGTTCGTCAGGTCTGGTCCAGTTAAGAGGTGATCATTGAGCGATGTATCTTGAAAACGTGCAGAACAGTCGAAGACTACTCGTATCTTCCCTGGTTTGTGAGGGTGGTAGACTCCGTGGTGCGGAATATACCATGCTGGTTGCTTGTGGAGTTCAGACTCTGGGACCTTGACAGCGTCTCCACGAGCAATGATGTCATTCATGAATAGAACATAGTCATTGTAGTACTGTTCGTTCTTTCTTAGTCGTCTCTCCAGTGCTGCTAATCTGTTAGCTGCACATCTTTCGTTATTTGGCAGACTGGGTTTCTCCTTCTTGAACAGAAGTGGTAGTTCATAGTGCCCATCGTCTTTCTGTCTTATCCCCTCTTTCACTCTTGACATGAAGAGAAGATCCTCTTGAGAGACTGGATTGTCGTCTGTTGAATGATCTGCAAAATCCATTTCAAGTGCTTTGATGATTTCCGACGGATTCAGCTCTTTGACCTGATTTCTGCAGACAAAGTGTACTTCTTCCTTGAGTCGACTTAGAGGTTGTGCGGCAGGAGTCACTTGTCGTACAATGATCCTATGGCTCACACCTATTGCATCTTCATACTCAGTAGCTGGCTTGGAACAGCCTACAATGCTCCATCCAAGGTCGGTCCGTTGACCATATGGATGGCCTTCTTCTCCGCAAAGGATTTCTCTGGGAAGAAGAGCTTGATGGCAGTTGTAACCTATCAGTAGGCCGACTTGGCAGTCCAATGGTGGAGGAATCTTGTCGACCAATGGTTCAAGATGAGGCCATTTTTGAGCTGTCTCTGAGGTGGGAATGTGCGACCTCTCAGCAGGAATGAACTCGCGTGAAAAGAGAGGTGGTAGTGAAATCACTTTGTCCATGTTGTAGCCTCTCACTTGAAGGTTGTACAGTTTTTGACAGGGTATGACTGTAGAAACTGAAGACATTGTGGAAAGTCGCAGACAGGCATTCTCTTTCTTCGTGTTGAGCTCTTGAGCAACTTGGTTAAGGACGAATGTCGTGTCACTCTGCGTATCCAGCAATGCATATGTTAAGATCTCATGGTCAGGCTGTTTTGTGGAGGAGACCCAGACTGATACTATTGAGGATGTGTGTGAGCCTTGATTGCCTTGGGCAACTCTATTGGTGGTTGCAGTGGCAGTTGCAGGGGTTTGCTCTGTTCCTCTGGCCTTATTTGAGTCGCGCTCCACTTTCTTTGCTTCAGAACTCCTTTGGAAGTTGTCGTCATGCAAGCATGTTGGATGTCTTCGTCTGCATGTATCACACTTGCTCTTATCCTCACAATTTCTGGAGTGGTGACCGGTCTTTAGACAGCCGAAGCAGAGTTTTTCTTCTTGTACGAATTTGATGCGATCTGGGACTGTCTTTTCCACAAACTTAAAACACTTCTCCAGCCGATGTCCAGACTTCTTGCAGAAGACACAAGAGACAGTGTTCTGTGTTGTATTTGTTGACAATGTTTTTGCCTTTATGGTTTCAGTCCTTGTCTGCCTTGGTTTCTCATTCTGTGTATTCTTGAGTGCTTGGACAGAGGATATTGGGTCACACGCCAGGTCTGCTTCCTTTGATAAGAAGTTCACCAACTCTTTGAAAGAAGGATATTCAGCCTTTGCTTGTCTTGCTTCCATGGCTTTACGATTCCATCTCGACACAAGCCAGTCTGGGAGCTTTGACAAGATCTTCTGACTTTCAGTGCAGTCGTTGAGAATCTCTAGCGTCTTAATATGAGGTATTGCAGCCTCACAGCTCTGGAGGAAATCTGCAAGTTCTCTGAGTTCGCATCCGTCTTTAGAGTTTACCTTTGGCCACGCATGGAGCTTGTCTCTGAAGGACTTCCCGATTACGAAAGGGTCTCCAAAGCGCTTCTCTAGCAGCTCCCATGCAGTGTCGTACGCTGCCTCTGTGCCGATCAGGAAGAGTCCTTCAACAGCTTTCTTCGCAGCACCGCTTAGATACTTTCTCAAGTAGTAGAGTTTCTCATTTTTTGGAATGCCTTTTCGGTCAATTAGTATTTGAAATGACAATTTCCAGTCGTTGTACTTTATGGGATCTCCCATGTATACTGTAGGTTCAGGTATTGGGAGACGATTAGCACACATGGCTTCAGCGAGAGCAGTTGCTAAATCAGGACCATGTGCCTGCACCTTTGGTGGAACTTGTGCGACTGATTGAACGTCGGGGCGATAATGACTTTGTACTTGAGTTTGTTGAAGAATGAATGCAGGGCTTGATGCTTTGAGGGTTTGTGAATGATATGGTAGTTTGACATAATGTGGTAGGCTACCTACTTCGGACTTGTCACTGTGTCCATCGTACACCTTGACTCGGGCTGTGGCTGCGTTCAGCCTTTTTACTTCTTCTAGGCGTTCAAGCTTTCGGAGTTGATTTTTCATTGCCTGTTGTCTAGCTAGCAATTCAGCTTCAAATTGTGCAGTGCGTAGCTTCTCTTCAGCCTCAAACTGTGCAGCGCGTAGCTTTTCTTCAGCTTCTAATCTTTGAAGTTCAGCGACTTCCTTGTCCTGCTCCTCTAGCACTGACAAAACTTCTTTGGCAGCAGCTGCTTCAGCTACAGCCTCAACTCTCTTGACTGAATGATTACTCAACTGAGTGTTGTGTTCTGAGCGGAGGTATAGGGACTTTAATGATGGACTTGATGAATTGAAAATGGAGCCGACGTCTGGCCATTGCTCCTCATTCACTGCAGCATCGCCGTCAACAAGTTGTTGTGCTCTTTTAATCATGAACTCAGACATCGCTACACATGCATCCACTTTACGTCGCACGTCTGCACCAGGAGCTTGTATTTGACGGAGTTCTTCATATGTTGTCTTAACGTCAGTGCATGTGGCCTGCAGATTATCAATCAAGTTGTTTAATTCTTCCTCTGAGATTTCATCACTCATCAACTCTTTAGTTACCTTTGCGTTACACTTCCATTTCTCATAAGCAATCCTGTATCTGCGATGAATGCCTTTTGATTTTTCTTCTTGAAGCTCTTTCCCTTTTTCCGTCAAGGTTCGAGTTCTTTTGCTTCTTCGCACAGTGTCTTCTCCTTCTACAGCTTGGGCATCAACCTCGGGCTGAGCTAGTTTGTCTGTATGTTGTTCGGTAATGTGTGAGCTTGTGTTTGAATCTGACATATTGAAATAATGAGGCTTGTCAATTGACAATGTGTTGAGAAGATTAATTAAACTAATTTGGTAGTAGTTTTAAATTATTTGAAATACCTAGTCCTTTAAGTTAGGCCTATTTAGCCTAGGCTATTTTTGACTTGAATAGCCTACTGTTTACTTGCTAATACTGCAAATGCTTCCTACAGGCTTGTGCAGAAAGTTGTTACTAAGAGGAAGTTACTTGGGCCTATTTTGATAATCACTTAATTTTGGATTTATATGTACATTGAATCTCCCATAGACTTATAAATTCAACTTAAAATGCCTTTTGCTTAATAAACAGAAAATGTACAAGTCTTGACCAAACTCAAAAAATGCCTTATAAATCTGGCTTAATAAACAGAAATATGCAAATATTTCTTTAACTTAAGAATGCCTTTTACACCTGGCACAATAAATCGAAATTACACAATCTTCCCTTTGAATTATGCTGTTGCACCGTTTGAAACTAAAGCCTTCTTAGTCTGCAGTTGGACTAATTTGCAGTTAAACACATACAGTTCGACAATATCAGCAAATGAACATAATACTAGTTTGAAACCTTCATACAAAGCACCGTTTGCAAAGCGATAACCTGAGTCCTTGTAAATTCCAGGAACTTCTTCTCCCACCACTCGGCTTTGGCGAGGCTTCTTTGTCCTGGAAATCGACTTGATTGACAGGCAGGCTAACCTACGTCTTCGAGATGCGCTAGCATGAATGGAAAACTTAGCTATCAATGTTCGTTGATCTTGCTTCTGTCGTCTTCTTCCACCGTATGGTCCCGTGTCTCTCCTACCCGCGAAGGCAGTCGAGTTCTCACTGTAACTCCTTTCGATACACGGCAACACAGGAACGGTTCCTTTTTGTCAAACGGGCGTTTATTGATGCCTTTCTTCTTGCTGTACACACCATCCACGCAGTGAGAACTTAAACACAGTACAATACAGTACGTCAGATAATAGTTCGCATCAATAAACACTAATAAAGAAATGAAATCACAAAAATACAATACCTCGTTGGCTGCTTGTAACGAAAAGAGGTTCTAACAGAGATTTGTTTGAATTTACTTATAATACAATATATAACTTGGAAATCGTTAGATGAGCTAAAGACAACGTGTTTACCACTCCAACTTCCTTGTATGTTCTCTCATCTCATCAGTCCGTAGGGGGGGTAACGTTACAACAATTGTTCCGCCTTGCAACAAAATTGACAGAATACACATTCTCACCAGGGGGTTTAATCACACATTTGTAATAATATTGTATAACCTTGCTCATCATGAACTTATTTATTGATATTTATTTACCCTATTTAAAGTACCCTTTCAGCAACAGCTACAACAACTGAAACTTTTCTTGGGATTCTTCTGAGCTCCTGCACCAGTGTCAGGGGGGCGACACCAGTTTATTAACACTGCCATACTGAGAAATACAGAGAGTGTTTTGTGGATCTGACAGGCTTAATCAACACTCTGTCAACTCATTTGGCGATTGCTTGAATGCAACCAAAATGTATTTATACAACAAAGTTATAAGTTAATTGCCAGGATTTTGAACTTAGTCTGGTGAAATAGCCCACTGTCTGTAAGGAATGATTGTTTATCATGGTGCTCCAATCTCTATTGACGTAATACATCCATAAAGCCAAGGTTGGGGAGTGAGACCGTGTTGATGTTTTCGAACCATTTTTAAATGTGTAACTGCCCCTTTAAGCAGCTGTATGCGAGTGGCCATGCACGCTGTGGACCTTCCAGCTGTGGATGACACTGACCTGACGTCAGCATCTGAACAGTACCTCTCTGCTTTGGAGTCAAGACCTTGTCACAATGAGTGGTTCCAGTCACAGACGTCAAAGGTGCCATAACCCTTGCAATCTTTACTCTATTTCACAATGTATGATGGCAATGTTTTATCTTTCTCCAATGGAGTAAAGGCAGATATATCCACAATATTTATGAGAGCATCGTGGATGAGTTTTTTTTTTTTTATCTGCAAAAAGTGTGTTGGTCGCTCCTGAAATGAGTTTCTTTGGAAGTGCTGTCATTTTGTTTTCAGTGCATTTCATTACCAATGTAAACTGTCATAAATAGTTTACACTAGTGCTGGGTCATGATTCCTAAAAAAAATGATATTCCATAATAGCTCTTTCTCAATGAACCTGAATGTTGTCTTCTCCTTCACAGAAAAAAAAAAAATGTCCACTAAATTGAGACTGCGATTCTGTAGAATGCTTGTTGTGAAAAATCACTTTTTGTCAAAATAAGTGAATACCTCCTCACGATCCAGCCTGTGTGCGCTGCAGAAAAAAAATCCATTGTTAAATCTTAATTGCGTAACTTCTGTCGCCCCCATAAGGAATTCCAACAGTACAGACAGGTAGAGGATCATGAGGATCAAAATTCACAGATTTTGACAAAAATGGATTTAGACAACAAGAGTTCTCCAAAATCACTGACTCCACCTTTTAAGCAGAGCAAGCTGCAGAGGGAAGGCTTCATTGCTCCCCTGCTGTCTTCAGGTCATTTTAAAGAACAGAGGCGAGTGAAGATTCCAATGCCAGCCCTGTGCATAGTTACAGTTGCTAGGTTTAAATGTTTATTTTTAAACTCTTGTAATTTTTCCTTTAAAGTCATTAGAATGGCATGACGTCATTCAAAGATCAAAGGCAACTGAAGGTTCCAATGATGTAACAAGTGATGTCATAAAACGCAGTATGCAAGCTTATAAATAGGACCCAAATCCAAAGGTTGGTTTCTACTTTGATTTTTCAGAGCACATTTCACATCATTTCAAGGAAAGGTACACCGCGACTAGAAACAGCGATCTCAATGGATAACACGAGAGAAGAGAAGACGGAATTGGCCCTTCCATGGGCCACAACAGAGATTCTCCGCCCGCACATCCAACAGTTTGTGGGCAAACTGACAGCAGTGCAGTGGTTCACCCTGCAGATCGGGCCAGTTGACAGGACAACAGAAAGTATCTTAACAGACATGTGTGTGGGTATAATTCGCATTGTATCGAGATACATTTATGACGCTTTGAAACAAAGCCTACCACAGGTGGGTCATAGAAAATTGTCCAGAAGCTCTTCTGAATCCAGTGCATCACTCAGGAGCATTGTTATTTCCGAAAGGCAAGTCCTTGTGTGTCTGAATGACACTCTTCCACTAACTTTTGCGGAGGTGACGGGCGTCGAACCAGATCTATTTTGCATTAACGCACATGATCTTAACAAAATCGTGAGGAGAGAGGTAACGAAGAGAGTTAACTGTGAGCTCTCAAAACTTAGTGGAAGCAGCACAGGCAGCATTGAGGAGAGTGGAGTGCTGGAATCCATGCCTTCCACCCACATACTTAACGCAATGGTAACACCTGTCATTAATATACTGAGAAAGTGTGCAGCAAAGATGAGATCCAAGGCAATGGCCATTCTATCTCAACCGAGGCCAACAGGCCAACAGAGCTCAAAAATGGAAGCTGATGGACCTAAAACATCAGTGGCAGGATCAGCAAAGGAGCTGGTTGCATCTGAGGAGTCATGTCAAACCCCTGTAACTCCTTTTGAAGAGCATGCATCACAAAGAGTTCCTTCGGTTGGAAGCGTCGATATGACAGCCACAGAAGCTGTCAAGAATATCCTGGTTGAACAATCGTCTAAAAGCAGCCGCATGAATTATAATCAAGACATTTCAGAGGAGGTATATGACATGCTTGTGTCCAGCACCTCTGAGGATACAGAGGCAGCAGCCTCTGGAATTATCAGAGTAGTATTGGATGAACTTAACTTGGAGACGGATGGCTCACCAAAGAGGAAGTCCAAATCAGAGACAATTTCTTACAAACCTTCCTGCTGGAATAGGGTGGGAGGTAAAGTCAAAGCCCTTTTTTTGCACACATTTGCAAAAGAAACAATCTTCAGCTATGTGTCAAAATTGAGGAATAGCCTTGACAGCGTGCCACACGATGTAGACAAGACATCAGTTAAGTCTCTGATTAGCAGGTTGGACCTCTTGGTGGAGGTCATGATCCAACAAGAGGACGACAGAACGCCAAAAGGCAGCACAGAGGAACAGTGCCTTTACCACAGAATTGCCAAAGGGATTTCCAGTGGGCAGCACAACATTGTCGCAAAACAGCTGAGCGAGGTGGTATACAGCCACCTGAAACCTGAGGACAATGGACAAAGGGTCAACATTTTGGCAAAAATTAGAAGTGAAGTTGACTCTTTCATGAAGAGGATGTGTCAGTGGCTCACCTGTCAGTCACAACAGCATGAGAAAGAGAGGGACCAGGTGACCGTTGCTGTGAGCCACATAAAGGGAGTAATGGGAAGTCTGACATCAGTTTCAGAAGCCCTGGCAATGGCAAATTACGCTTCAAAACTTGTGTTTGAAGCACCATGTGAGGCAGCAGACGACCCAGCTGAGGAGTCATGTCAAACCCATGTGACTCAATTTGAAGAGGATGCACCAAAGAAATGTTCTTCTAAAGAAAGCTTTGTTATTACAAAGACAGAAGCAGTCAAGAATATTCTGGAGGAACAAACTACCAGTATCAGTCCCATTGATATTAATGGAATCATCTTGGAAGAGGAATTTGACCAGCTTGTGTCCAGCAGGTCTAAGGATACAGAGGCAGCAGCCTCTGAGATTGTCAGATCTATTTTGGGAGAACTTGATTTGGAGACAGATGGTTCACCCAAGAGGAAGTCCCTATCGGAGACAACCTCTGACAAAACTTCCTGCTGGGAAAGAGTGGGAAGTAGAGTCAAAGCCCTTGTTGTCCACAAATATGCAAAGGAAACAATCCTCAGCTCTGTGGCAAAATTGAGGATTATATTTGACAGCCCCCAGCAAAATGTAGACAATGCATCGATTAAGTCGCTTATTTACGGGGTGGAATGCCTGGTGGATGACTTGATCCAACCAGAGGAAGATAAAACGACAAGAGGCAGCACATATGAACAGTGCCTTTACACCAGAGTGGCCAAAGGGATTTCCAGTGGGCAGCACGAAAGTGTTTCCAAACAGCTGAGTGAGGTAGTATACCAGCACCTGAAACCTGAGGACAATGGACAAAAGATGAACATTTTGTCCAAAATTAAAACCGAAATGGACAGTTTCATGAAGAAGATGTGGCTGTGGCTAACTCGTCAGTCACAACAGCATAAGGAAAAGAGGGACCAGGTGACTGTTGCTGTCAGCCAAATAAAGGGAGTGTTAGGAAGTCTGACATCAATAACAGAAGCACTGGCAATGGAAACGTATGCTTTGAAACCCGTGCTTGAAGCTGCAATGGCTTTTATTACTGATGAATCAGCTGTCAATGATGAGGCTGCATATGAGTCCACAGTCGACCAATCTGCATATAAGCCCTCAGTACACCCTGTCCATAAGTGGGATGAACTGAGCTACGTAAGTATGGTGTCCGGGCTGGTCAATCAGATTTGTAGAGATCAGCCCATTAATCTATCCGGTAATACCACTAGAAATGCAATCAATACATTGAAAGAAGCACTTTGTGCAGAAATCGCAGGTTCTGACATTGCTGTCAAACCAAATGGTCGCCATATTAAGAGGACAATCAGGGCGGTGCACAAGGATCTGTGCAAGAAGATGGGCAGCGCAGGGGTGCTAAGAATGAATCTCAAGTCACAGGATCCCTTAGTCTATCAATACATTATTGAGACTCTCAAACTGCACATGGTGACACCGAAAAAGACGAGCGCCATTAACAGGTTCATAAAATCTGTTTTTAACACCATGGCCAAACCGTTTTATGCCTGCTTCAGAAGTGACCACAATTTGTAATCATCAGTGGTCAGGTTGGGAGGGTAGGGTCCTTTTTAACAGCATTCCAAATCTCTGCTATAAAAAGGTCTTTTGGGGCCTGGAGTCCCGAATCATGTCTTATTCTCTGTGCTACCAGCCTCAGTCTGGCTTGTACGCTCAGAGTTTAACCTGGATATGACACACAGGACTACAGGGCTGCACAGGTGCCTCAGTGTTCAATGCTGTGGCCTCACAGAAATAAGATGAGGGTTCAAATCTGGGCCTTAACCCCTTTTCTGTGAGGAGTTTACACCAATTCACTGTGTTGGCGTGGGTTTTCTCCGAGGTCTTCGGTTTCCTCCCACATTAAAATAAAAAAAGGATATATTCGAAAAGACTTGAAAAGCAGAAAAGGCAGCAGAAAAAAAAACACAAAAGGATTTACTGCCAGTTTAAAATTTTGCGGCAAATTTTAATCATCAGCGGTCGGGGTGGGTGGGTAGTTTTGTGGGACCGACCTTTTTCACAGCAGTCAAAATCTACGCTTTGAAAAGGTCTATTGGGGCCTGAAGGCCCAAATCATGTCTAGCTTATTCTTTGTGCTACCAGCCTCAGGTCGGCTTGTACACTCAGAGTTTAACCTGGATATGATACAGTACTCCTGGTCTCTTACAGGGCTACACAGGTGCCTCAGTGTTCAACGCTATGGCCTTGGAGCAATAAGGTAAGGGGTTCAAATCTGGGCCTTAACCCCTTGCTGTGAGGAGTGCACACCAGTTCACTGTGTTAGCGTGGGTTTTCTCCGAGGTCTTCGGTTTCCTCCCACATTAAAATAAAAAATAGATAAAGATTAAAAAAAATTTAAAAAATAAAATTAAACATCAACATTTTGGTTTAACAACATTTATTTTCTGCTTCAAAACTGCATGTTGGCTTATGTGTAGACTGAAGTTCTGCTGATTAAATTATAACTCAATCATAATATATAAACAATAAAACACACTAGCCAGAGGTACAGAGAGATAACATGGTGAAGGATCACATCATGAACACAAATAACTTCCATCTGATTTGAATACCTGTGTACTGGCTCAGATTGTAAACATTAACCAGAATGTAAACCTTTAAACTACAGTATATGTGAAAAAAAGTATGATACCAGTTCCACTCAGGTTTTAAACCCTGCCATAGCACTGAAACTGCTCTTTTAAGAATTTTCAATGGTCTCATTTTAACTGTCGACTCTGGGGATTCTGCCATTTTAGTACTGTTAGACCTATCAGCTGCTTTTGACACCATAGATCACACAATTCTGTTATCACGTTTAGAAAACACAGTGGTTTCAGTCATACGTGACAGATAGGACCTTCTCTGTCCACCTAGGGGATTATTCATCAGAGACAGCCCCACTCACGTGTGGTGTCCCACAAGGGTCTGTTTTAGGCCCAATCCTGTTTTCATTATATATGCTACAACTGGGATCAATTTTTGCAAAGTACAATATATATTTCCACTTTTTTGCCGATGATGTACAGGTCTACATGCCTTTGAAATGCAAGGGTTCAGCACAACCATTACTCGACTGTCTTAAAGACATTGAAACCTGGATGACCCTAAATTTCCCTAAACTCAATCCCAATAAGACGGAGGTCATTGTGTTTGGAAAACCTGGTGCTGTAGAGACGTTTGCTCCTCTTCCATAATGTGAAGCAATCTGTAAAGAGTCTTGGTGTGCACTTTGATCATGTTTTTAAATTTGGGAAGCAGATTTCCACTGTTGTGAGACCTATTTTTTACCAGCTTAGACTTATAGCCAAAATAAAATCATACTTCCCTGCCAATGACCTAGAAACAGTAATACATGCATTTATAACATCTCGCCTAGATTACTGCAATTTACTATATGTGGGCTTGGACCAGTCATCCATTCAACGCCTTTAGCGTGTCCAAAATGTGGCTGCTCGCCTCCTAACAAGGCACACAAAAGAGGGACCACATAACCCATGTGCTCCGTTCTCTCCACTGGCTTCCTGTTTGCTACAGGATTGATTTTAAATGTTTACCTCTGGCTTTTAAATCAGTGAATGGCTCAACACTTAATTATTTAAGTGAACTTCTCCATGTTCACACTCCATCAAGTGTACTAAGGTCCACCAACCAGCTGCTCCTGGACGTGCCCAAAACAAGGCTCAAAACAAGGGGCGATCGAGCCTTCTCTGTTGCAGCTCCAACACTTTGGAACAAATTGCCATTTGAACTAAGATCTGCTGCCACAACCTATCAGTTTAAAGGGACTCTTACCGATACTGCAATTGAGAATTACAGCACTATCATACCATCCCGCCTCCCTCCAATGCCCCCACACCCTCATTCCATGCTTGTATCACTGGTTTCACTTCAGAGGTGTCGGCCAGAACACCACTTATGGCCAAAGGCGTCAGACTATAAGCATGAGACTAGGAGAGGAGGAGTAGGGTTTTATCCGCTCTTTATTTTCCTTCTTTCACAGGCACAGTCGCATATAGATCGCGGGAAAAGAACAAAGGTTTAAACTCCGCTCGTGAGGAGACGTTACAACAGCTGTTGCGACCCGCGAATCGCAGCCGTTAATAACATGCAAACTATATCATAACAGCGATCGGGACTGCATGTACATACTCACACACGGGTGAGTCACATTTAACTCAGATAAACACGTTTCCATGTGGAATGATCGCTTACTGCGGCAACGCTCACACATCTGACCGAGGGAGAAGAGAACGGAAACTAAACAGGCTCTCTGGCCGACTGACGTCACGGCCCTAACGGACTGCTATCCACACTGAACAAAACACATTTTAACACACTGTAAGAAATAACAACACTGTAACTTATGAACGTTGGGGCCTTTTCTACAATGGTCGCTACTGTCTGCCGTGGAATTTGATTGGTTGAATTTTATATATTTTTTTCACAATATTATGAGATTGAAATCATTGTTTGTTTTTACTCCTGGTGGGTCTGTCTTATATTTTAGAGTGTAATTACCTTATTAATACCATTTTAACCTAATCCAAAAAAAGTGTAAACATGCAACAAAGGTAAGAGTCCCTTTAAGTCCTTCTTAAAACCCCACTTATTTCCCTCGGCTTTTATCTCTAGTTGAGAGCGTTCTATCCCAGCAGTGTCTACTAGAACTTTTACTATTGTTTTGTGTTTTAATTTAGTTTTAATTTTTGCTTTTATGTGTCAATTTGATGTGTTGGATGTAATGTATTTTACTTATTTTACTGCACAGGACTTTGGGCCGCCTCGGCTGTTATAAATGTGCTAAATAAAGTTGACTTGACTTGATACTGAAAATGTGTGTTTCTTTTCTTTGATTAAACAAAAGCAACACATGCTATTTCATTGGATTTACTGCCAGTTTACAATTTTGCGGCAAATTTTAATCATCAGCGGTCGGGGTGGGTGGGTATAGTTTTGTGGGACCGACCTTTTTCACAGCAGTCAAAATAAAATAAAAACATCAGAAATTCAGCTGTAAGGCCTATTTATATTTGATATTTGATGACGCTAAGGTTAACCGTTCCACTGATCACCTCACTTAAGTTGTATTGAACTTTTTCTTGTTTTAGTTTTAGTGTGAGTTAGAAAATAAAAGTAAAATTGTTTTTAATGTTATTTGTTTAAATGTTACGTTGTTACAACCTATTAGATAGCAAGTCCAATATAAGGTATGTAAAGTTTGCCGTTATGTGCTCCCTGTTTGTTTCCCTCATGCAGATTCATAAACCTGTATCTCATACGCTCTAGTTATTTCCAGTACTTACACTGTAACACTTTTCTGATGTCAATATTCAATAAATCTCATAAAGCCTACTCAAATTATTTCCAGTACTTTCAATATTGTAGAATACATACTGTTCTTACTTAGGCTACTTATTTGCTTGTTATTCTTGTATTATTATAGGCCTATATCTTTTATTGCTGGTTTAACCTTTCACACTTGTTTCTCTACCTGTGTGTTTCTATTCTTATTTGGAGCAACTGTAACGATACGAATTTCCCTCCGGAGATCAATTAAGAATTTCTGATTCTGATTCTGAATGCATTTTTCCATATATTCGACCGTTGCTTCTCTGATGGATTGATTGTGGTATTTATTTTGAAGTCCACCTCATTAATTTCTACGGTGGCGCTGAGCATTCACCAAATAAAAAAAAGTTTCAGAGCAGGATCTCGTAATTACGAGATAAAGATCTCGTAATTACGAGATAAGGATCTCGTAATTACGAGATAAGCATCACCCTCTCATTCATCAATAACGATGTCTGTGTGTGTGTGTTTGTGTGCAGACGAGGTAATAGCCTTGGTTTCCGGACTAGATACAATGGGCCCCATAATCAATACAATTATTTTAAATATCTGTTTACTGTTCATTCATTAATCAGCGATCGCATCGGGAAATGAGGGACACACTTTCACTTTGTATATGCAGTTTGTTCACCGTACTGTGTTGCCTCATCCAATCAGAATGCCCGGTGGGCTAGTTCACTTTTACCTCCTGTTTGTTACTGTATCGGAACGCAGTTTTATTGAATGCTTTGATTAAATGCAGTCGTTAAACTCGGTGTAATCCATGACTCATACAAACACATAAGAACTTTCTACAAGGAGGGCATGACAATGAGTATAGCCATGTCAACTTTGTGCAGATATGCAGTCACTGGGACTATTCAGGAGAAAAGCCCAGTCGGACCTCAGCAGCTGATCACGGGCGTAAAGCCGAAAGTGTGTCCCTCAGTACCCGATGCGATCGCTGATTAATGAATGAACAGTAAACAAATATTTAAAATAAGTGTAATGATTATGGGGCCCATTGTAGTCCGGAAACCAAGGCTCGTAATTACGAGATCCTTATCTCGTAATTACGAGATATTATCTCGTAATTACGAGATCCTGCTCTGAAACTTTTTTTTATTTGGTGAATGCTCAGCGCCACCGTAAATTTCCGTTCATTCCCTCGCTAATTCTAGTCAGCTTGATTGAGCTGGCAGGAGGACGAAGTGATGTAACGTATCTCTCCTACCAGAGAGTGGCGCTGCAAGTCAAAGGAAAGGGACGTCAAGGTGGTTCAAACTAATAGGTCCATGGTTCAAACGGGTTCAGAGAAAAATTTAGAGAAGTTACAGGCGGTGCTGGAAGCCACCGCTGTGAACGCCGGTTGCATGACTGTTTCATCGCTTATTCGCTCTTAAAGTAAGTTAAACTGGTGTTCAGCCTACAACATTTGTCATTAATGCGCTATAAAGGGTTGTCTTATTGAATGTTATTTTTTAGCATTGCTAATTTAGCAGTTCAGAGAAGTGCACACAGCTGTAACAGCAGCCATGTTTCTGTCATAGCCTAGGCTAGTGTACTTTAGTCGTGTCAGTTCATTGCTGTGCTCGCAGCGTACACTCCCTTTTGGACGTCAAACAATGTGTTCCAGTAGTAGCCAGACTCATTTGCCACATTTAGCGTAAATGAATTAACAGCTTGCCAAGGAGTCAGTACTCTGTCTTTGCACCATAGGTTTGCACAAGAACGGCTACTTTAAAGAGATAGTGCGTAACCTATGTTGTCCCCCCCATGAGCAATTCTTAGTTATTACAACAACACTGTTGGTGCATCTAGGTACATGAGATAATTCTTCGATGGACTTGCATGGATTGTATAGGCTACCTTCTGCTCTAGGCTATGTCCAGGTTTTTATTAACAGTAGATTCAACAACTGAAACTTTTCTTAGGCCCTTCTTGGGATTCTTCTGAGCTCCTGCACCAGTGTCAGGGGGGCGACACCAGTTTGTTAACACTGCCATACTGAGAAATACAGAGAGTGTTTTGTGGATCTGACAGGCTTAATCAACACTCTGTCAACTCATTTGGCGATTGCTTGAATGCAACCGAAATTAATTTATACAACAAAGTTATAAGTTAATTGCCAGGATTTTGAACTTAGTCTGGCAAAATAGCCCACTGTCTGTAAGGAATGATTGTTTATCATGGTACTCCAATCTCTATTGACGTAATACATCCATAAAGCCAAGGTTGGGGAGTGAGACCGTGTTGATGTTTTCGAACCATTTTCAAATGTGTAACTGCCCCTTTAAGCAGCTGTATGCGAGTGGCCATGCACGCTGTGGACCTTCCAGCTGTGGATGACACTGACCTGACGTCAGCATCTGAACAGTACCTCTCTGCTTTGGAGTCAAGACCTTGTCACAATGAGTGGTTCCAGTCACAGACGTCAAAGGTGCCATAACCCTTGCAATCTTTACTCTATTTCACAATGTATGATGGCAATGTTTGAACTTTCTCCAATGGAGTAAAGGCAGATATATCCACAATATTTATGAGAGCATCGTGGATGAGTTTTTTTTTTTTTATCTGCAAAAAGTGTGTTGGTCGCTCCTGAAATTAATTTCTTTGGAAGTGCTGTCATTTTGTTTTCAGTGCATTTCATTACCAATGTAAACTGTCATAAATAGTTTACACCGGTGCTGGGTCATGATTCCTAAAAAAAATTATATTCCATAATAGCTCTTTCTCAATGAACCTGAATGTTGTCTTCTCCTTCACAGAAAAAAAAAATGTCCACTAAATTGAGACTGCGATTCTGTAGAATGCTTGTTGTGAAAAATCACTTTTTGTCAAAATAAGTGAATACCTCCTCACGATCCAGCCTGTGTTCGCTGAAGAAAAAAAATCCATTGTTAAATCTTAATTGCGTAACTTCTGTCGCCCCCATAAGGAATTCCAACAGTACAGACAGGTAGAGGATCATGAGGATCAAAATTCACAGATTTTGACAAAAATGGATTTAGACAACAAGAGTTCTTCCCTCAGAGCAAGCTGCAGAGGGAAGGCTTCATTGCTCCCCTGCTGTCTTCAGGTCATTTTAAAGAACAGAGGCGAGTGAAGATTCCAGTGCCAGTCCGGTGCATAGTTACGGTTGCTAGGTTTGAATGTTTATTTTTAAACTCTTGTAATTTTTCCTTTAAAGTCATTAGAATGGCATGACGTCATTCAAAGATCAAAGGCAACTGAAGGTTCCAATGATGTAACAAGTGATGTCATAAAACGCAGTATGCAAGCTTATAAATAGGACCCAAATCCAAAGGTTGGTTTCTACTTTGATTTTTCAGAGCACATTTCACATCATTTCAAGGAAAGGTACACCGCGACTAGAAACAGCGATCTCAATGGATAACACGAGAGAAGAGAAGACGGAATTGGCCCTTCCATGGGCCACAACAGAGATTCTCCGCCCGCACATCCAACAGTTTGTGGGCAAACTGACAGCAGTGCAGTGGTTCACCCTGCAGATCGGGCCAGTTGACAGGACAACAGAAAGTATCTTAACAGACATGTGTGTGGGTATAATTCGCATTGTATCGAGATACATTTATGACGCTGTGAAACAAAGCCTACCACAGGTGGGTCATAGAAAATTGTCCAGAAGCTCTTCTGAATCCAGTGCATCACTCAGGAGCATTGTTATTTCCGAAAGGCAAGTCCTTGTGTGTCTGAATGACACTCTTCCACTAACTTTTGCGGAGGTGACAGGCGTCGAACCAGATCTATTTTGCATTAACGCACATGATCTTAACAAAATCGTGAGGAGAGAGGTAACGAAGAGAGTTAACTGTGAGCTCTCAAAACTTAGTGGAAGCAGCACAGGCAGAATTGAGGAGAGTGGAGTGCTGGAATCCATGCCTTCCACCCACATACTTAACGAAATGGTAACACCTGTCATTAATATACTGAGAAAGTGTGCAGCAAAGATGAGATCCAAGGCAATGGCCATTCTATCTCAACCGAGGCCAACAGGCCAACAGAGCTCAAAAATGGAAGCTGATGGACCTAAAACATCAGTGGCAGGATCAGCAAAGGAGCTGGTTGCATCTGAGGAGTCACGTCAAACCCCTGTAACTCCTTTCGAAGAGCATGCATCACAAAGAGTTCCTTCGGTTGGAAGCGTCGATATGACAGCCACAGAAGCTGTCAAGAATATCCTGGTTGAACAATCGTCTAAAAGCAGTCGCCTGAATTATAATCAAGACATTTCAGAGGAGGTATATGACATGCTTGTGTCCAGCACCTCTGAGGATACAGAGGCAGCAGCCTCTGAGATTATCAGAGTAGTATTGGATGAACTTAACTTGGAGACGGATGGCTCACCAAAGAAGAAGTCCAAATCGGAGACAATTTCTTACAAACCTTCCTGCTGGAATAGGGTGGGAGGTAAAGTCAAAGCCCTTTTTTTGCACACATTTGCAAAAGAAACAATCTTCAGCTCTGTGTCAAAATTGAGGAATAGCCTTGACAGCGTGCCACACGATGTAGACAAGACATCAGTTAAGTCTCTGATTAGCAGGTTGGACCTCTTGGTGGAGGTCATGATCCAACAAGAGGACGACAGAACGCCAAAAGGCAGCACAGAGGAACAATGCCTTTACGACAGAATTGCCAAAGGGATTTCCAGTGGGCAGCACAACATTGTCGCAAAACAGCTGAGCGAGGTGGTATACAGCCACCTGAAACCTGAGGACAATGGACAAAGGGTCAACATTTTGGCAAAAATTAGAAGTGAAGTTGACTCTTTCATGAAGAGGATGTGTCAGTGGCTCACCTGTCAGTCACAACAGCATGAGAAAGAGAGGGACCAGGTGACCGTTGCTGTGAGCCACATAAAGGGAGTAATGGGAAGTCTGACATCAGTTTCAGAAGCCCTGGCAATGGCAAATTTGGCTTCAAAACCTGTGTTTGAAGCACCATGTGAGGCAGCAGACGACCCAGCTGAGGAGTCATGTCAAACCCATGTGACTCAATTTGAAGAGGATGCACCAAAGAAATGTTCTTCTAAAGAAAGCTTTGTTATTACAAAGACAGAAGCTGTCAAGAATATTCTGGAGGAACAAACTACCAGTATCAGTCCCATTGATATTAATGGAATCATCTTGGAAGAGGAATTTGACCAGCTTGTGTCCAGCAGGTCTAAGGATACAGAGGCAGCAGCCTCTGAGATTGTCAGATCTATTTTGGGAGAACTTGATTTGGAGACAGATGGTTCACCCAAGAGGAAGTCCCTATCGGAGACAACCTCTTACAAAACTTCCTGCTGGGAAAGAGTGGGAAGTAGAGTCAAAGCCCTTGTTGTCCACAAATATGCAAAGGAAACAATCCTCAGCTCTGTGGCAAAATTGAGGATTATATTTGACAGCCCCCAGCAAAATGTAGACAATGCATCGATTAAGTCGCTTATTTACGGGGTGGAATGCCTGGTGGATGACTTGATCCAACCAGAGGAAGATAAAACGACAAGAGGCAGCACAGATGAACAGTGCCTTTACACCAGAGTGGCCAAAGGGATTTCCAGTGGGCAGCACGAAAGTGTTTCCAAACAGCTGAGTGAGGTAGTATACCAGCACCTGAAACCTGAGGACAATGGACAAAAGATGAACATTTTGTCCAAAATTAAAACCGAAATGGACAGTTTCATGAAGAAGATGTGGCTGTGGCTAACTCGTCAGTCACAACAGCATAAGGAAAAGAGGGACCAGGTGACTGTTGCTGTCAGCCAAATAAAGGGAGTGTTAGGAAGTCTGACATCAATAACAGAAGCACTGGCAATGGAAACGTATGCTTTGAAACCCGTGCTTGAAGCTGCAACGGCTTTTATTACTGATGAATCAGCTGTCAATGATGAGGCTGCATGTGAGTCCACAGTCGACCAATCTGCATATAAGCCCTCAGTACACCCTGTCCATAAGTGGGATGAACTGAGCTACGTAAGTATGGTGTCCGGGCTGGTCAATCAGATTTGTAGAGATCAGCCCATTAATCTATCCGGTAATACCACTAGAAATACAATCAATACATTGAAAGAAGCACTTTGTGCAGAAATCGCCGGTTCTGACATTGCTGTCAAACCAAATGGTCGCCATATTAAGAGGACAATCAGGGCGGTGCACAAGGATCTGTGCAAGAAGATGGGCAGCGCAGGGGTGCTAAGAATGAATCTCAAGTCACAAGATCCCTTAGTCTATCAATACATCATTGAGACTCTCAAACTGCACATGGTGACACCAAAAAAGACGAGCGCCATTAACAGGTTCATAAAATCTGTTTTTAACACCATGGCCAAACCGTTTTATGCCTGCTTCAGAAGTGACCACAATTTGTAATCATCAGTGGTCAGGTTGGGAGGGTAGGGTCCTTTTTAACAGCATTCCAAATCTCTGCTATAAAAAGGTCTTTTGGGGCCTGGAGTCCCGAATCATGTCTTATTCTCTGTGCTACCAGCCTCAGTCTGGCTTGTACGCTCAGAGTTTAACCTGGATATGACACAGGACTACAGGGCTGCACAGGTGCCTCAGTGTTCAATGCTGTGGCCTCACAGAAATAAGATGAGGGTTCAAATCTGGGCCTTAACCCCTTTTCTGTGAGGAGTTTACACCAATTCACTGTGTTGGCGTGGGTTTTCTCCGAGGTCTTCGGTTTCCTCCCACATTAAAATAAAAAAAGGATATATTCCAAAAGACTTGAAAAGCAGAAAAGGAAGAAAAAAAACACAAAAGGATTTACTGCCAGTTTAAAATTTTGCGGCAAATTTTAATCATCAGCGGTCGGGGTGGGTGGGTAGATTTGTGGGACCGACCTTTTTCACAGCAGTCAAAATCTACGCTTTGAAAAGGTCTATTGTGGCCTGAAGTCCCATATCATGTCTAGCTTATTCTCTGTGCTACCAGCCTCAGGTCGGCTTGTACACTCAGAGTTTAACCTGGATATGATACAGTACTCCTGGGGCCTCATTTATAAAGCTTGCGGCGCACAAAAACCTTGCGGAGATGGCCAGAAATGTGCGGGAAAATGTGCGGTGGCAAACGTTGGTATTTATAAAAACATTATTTGCGGAGAAGTGTGCGTATTCCTACGCCAACTTTCGACCATGCGTAGAGCTACCGCAAGGTTTTCCTGACTCGGGGAATCAGCGACACTCAATGGCAACACCACGAAATAAAGCTCAGTCATCAGAAACACACAGACAAATGATGCTTGGCACCCAATATATTTAGTCAATAAAATGTATAAGCTTACCTATAGTTGTGAATATATGGCTACTGTAGTCTATGGCATGCAGTTGTGATGTAGGTTGAATTACTTATCAAGTAGCCTAAGTCTACATGTTTTGGATATATTTTACAAGTTGAATCTTATAGCGCTACTCTATAATAATATCCCAAATGTCGGGAGGTGTTACCGTGAGTGGCTAGCGGGAGAGCAAATTTTAAGAGGTGTGCAAAAAGTAGTTTTGTACAAAGTTAAGCCCAACAGATATTAATTAGAACTATATATTTCGTTAGATAAAATCATGTTATGAATTTAGCAAATCATTACATGCATCTCTTTCCCATAACAATTCACCCTGGAAGATATAACTATAATCTGACGTTGTTGGAAATGTGTGGATCTCACGGGAGATAAACAATGCTTTGGAATAGACTAGGCTAATGCATTATTTCACTTCTCACAACACATTTTATATAGGCCTACATATAGTCGTACAGGTTCGCTAATACGTGATATTGCATACAGTACAAAGTTGGGCGAAACTGCTTTACAAAGACTATAACTACTGTGCCAATCATGATATGTGATCAGCGCGCGTGTGTGTGTGTGTCTGTGTTTGTGTGCCAGTTATTGCAGCACATGCACGTCACTGGCTTTCTTCCTTCCCAGTCGCTTTCTTTGCGGCCGGTTGCCTCCCTTTTTTCCTCATGTCAGTCAAAATTCCGTGCTTATTAAGAGCGTCACCATATTCAGGAGCTATTTAGCATTCGCCATTTATGGTAGATTGTGGGATGAAACTGGGAGGTGAAGTGGGAGGACACGGGGTGGAGATTGTCTGCGCACAATTCACCGCAGGTGGGTATTTATAAAGGGAAGATTGCGTGCAGGTGTGCGCCGCACAGTTTTATAAATCTGATTTTTTTTTTGCGCAGCACATTTTTGGCTTTGTGCGGACGCATTGTTTTAGGATGGTTTCTACGCACACCGTTATAAATGAGGCCCCTGGTCTCTTACAAGGCTACAGAGGTGCCTCAGTGTTCAACGCTATGGCCTTGGAGCAATAAGGTAAGGGGTTCAAATCTGGGCCTTAACCCCTTGCTGTGAGGAGTGCACACCAGTTCACTGTGTTAGCGTGGGTTTTCTCCGAGGTCTTCGGTTTCCTCCCACATTAAAATAAAAAAATAGATAAAGATAAAAAAAAATAAAAAAAATAAAATTAAACATCAACATTTTGGTTTAAGAACCTTTATTTTCTGCTTCAAAACTGCATGTTGGCTTATGTATAGACTGAAGTTCTGCTGATTAAATTATAACTCAATCATAATATATAAACAATAAAACACACTAGCCAGAGGTACCGAGAGATAACATGGTGAAGGATCACATCATGAACACAAATAACTTCTATCTGATTCGAATACCTGTGTACTGGCTCAGATTGTAAACATTAACCAGAATGTAAACCTTTAAACTACAGTAGGGGAAGGTGGGGTGATTTGTGCATTTTGGAAGTTGCAAAACCCCTTGTTTCTAGAAAACCGTGGAAGAAATTGGAAATGTGACCACATATTTAAGAAGAGCCATCCATTTGACTCATCCTGTAAAGAAGGGAGACACAAGGAATAAGATATAAGCACATTTAAGCTCAAAAAACTGTGTTTTGCCTTTCAAAGTAAAATTTCCATGATCAAGGTTTTTTGATTATTGTGTCTGAACAATTATAGACACGTTTGAAAACATTTGACACATGTTTTAGTGCTTTGGTATGCTACACTTTGAGTCTATATAGTTAGCACAATGTCAACCCTAAATTGCTGCATCATGCCTATTATCCAAAATTCTGGGGATGGGGTGATTTGTGCGCAAGGGCCTGGGTGAGTTATAAGTAAGTAAGTAAGTAAAATGTATTTATAAAAGCACATTTATGACAGTTTGCACTGTCCAAAGTGCTGTACATAGTGCATTCAGTAGGTAAACAATGAAGGTAAAATAACAATAACCAAAATAAAAGACGTAAAGCCCATACATCCACATAAACACAGATAGTAGTGCAGAGGTAAGTAAGTAGTGCAGAGGTTAATGGGGAGGAAACACCAGGGTGTACATATGGGTTTTGAGCCTTGATTTAAAGGCAGTAATGTAGGGGGAATCACATTTGTCAGGTGGCAGTTGGTTCCACAAGCACGGAGCAACTAGTGCAAAGTACATTTCTGAGAGTTGTGCCAGTGGCATGGCTGTATACGCTGGTCACCAAAAGAAAGTGATTGTCTACAGTAGCTCAGAAGAGAGTGACATCTCAATTCCACTTAACGACACCACTGATGAGAGTTCAGATGGCCAGAAAGATGATGATGGTGACTTACGTGGGGTGATTTGTGCGACAAGACAACTTTTTTTCCGAAAGCTATATTTCTTAAACAGTTTATTCCAGATCCAAAGTTTTTATTGCCAGGGATGCACAACATCCTGAAATATATGTACATATTTGAGTTGGAGACTTAACTGTCAAGGCCTCACTTTAAAATCACTTTGAGTAAAAAGTTGCACAAATCACCCCACCTTCCCCTATATGTGAAAAAAAGTATGATACCAGTTCCACTCAGGTTTTAAACCCTGCCATAGCACTGAAACTGCTCTTTTAAGAATTTTCAATGGTCTCATTTTAACTGTCGACTCTGGGGATTCTGCCATTTTAGTACTGTTAGACCTATCAGCTGCTTTTGACACCATAGATCACACAATTCTGTTATCACGTTTAGAAAACAGTGGTTTCAGTCATACGTGACAGATAGGACCTTCTCTGTCCACCTAGGGGATTATTCATCAGAGACACCCCCACTCACGTGTGGTGTCCCACAAGGGTCTGTTTTAGGCCCAATCCTGTTTTCATTATATATGCTACAACTGGGATCAATTTTTGCAAAGTACAATATATATTTCCACTTTTTTGCCGATGATGTACAGGTCTACATGCCTTTGAAATGCAAGGGTTCAGCACAACCATTACTCGACTGTCTTAAAGACATTGAAACCTGGATGACCCTAAATTTCCCTAAACTCAATCCCAATAAGACGGAGGTCATTGTGTTTGGAAAACCTGGTGCTGTAGAGACGTTTGCTCCTCTTCCATAATGTGAAGCAATCTGTAAAGAGTGTTGGTGTGCACTTTGATCATGTTTTTAAATTTGGCAAGCAGATTTCCACTGTTGTGAGACCTATTTTTTACCAGCTTAGATTTATAGCCAAAACAAAATCATACTTCCCTGCCAATGACCTAGAAACAGTAATACATGCATTTATAACATCTCGCCTAGATTACTGCAATTTACTATATGTGGGCTTGGACCAGTCATCCATTCAACGCCTTTAGCGTGTCCAAAATGTGGCTGCTCGCCTCCTAACAAGGCACACAAAAGAGGGACCACATAACCCATGTGCTCCGTTCTCTCCACTGGCTTCCTGTTTGCTACAGGATTGATTTTAAATGTTTACCTCTGGCTTTTAAATCAGTGAATGGCTCAACACTTAATTATTTAAGTGAACTTCTCCATGTTCACACTCCATCAAGTGTACTAAGGTCCACCAACCAGCTGCTCCTGGACGTGCCCAAAACAAGGCTCAAAACAAGGGGCGATCGAGCCTCTCTGTTGCAGCTCCAACACTTTGGAACAAATTGCCATTTGAACTAAGATCTGCTGCCACAACCTATCAGTTTAAAGGGACTCTTACCGATACTGCAATTGACAATTACAGCACTATCATACCATCCCGCCTCCCTCCAATGCCCCCACACCCTCATTCCATGCTTGTATCACTGGTTTCACTTCAGAGGTGTCGGCCAGAACACCACTTATGGCCAAAGGCGTCAGACTAGAAGCATGAGACTAGGAGAGGAGGAGTAGGGTTTTATCCGCTCTTTATTTTCCTTCTTTCACAGGCACAGTCGCATATAGATCGCGGGAAAAGAACAAAGGTTTAAACTCCGCTTGTGAGGAGACGTTACAACAGCTGTTGCGACTCGCGAATCGCAGCCGTTAATAACATGCAAACTATATCATAACAGCGATCGGGACTGCATGTACATACTCACACACGGGTGAGTCACATTTAAACTCAGATAAACATGTTTCCATGTGGAATGATCGCTTACTGCGGCAACGCTCACACATCTGACTGAGGGAGAAGAGAAAGGAAACTAAACAGGCCCTCTGGCCGACTGACGTCACGGCCCTAACTGACTGCTATCCACACTGAACAAAACACATTTTAACACACTGTAAGAACTAACAACACTGTAACTTATGAACGTTGGGGCCTTTTCTACAATGGTCACTACTCGCTACTGTCTGCCGTGGAATTTGATTGGTTGAATTTTATATATTTTTTTCATAATATTATGAGATTGAAATCATTGTTTGTTTTTACTCCTGGTGGGTCTGTCTTATATTTTAGAGTGTAATTACCTTATTAATACCATTTTAACCTAATCCAAAAAAAGTGTAAACATGCAACAAAGGTAAGAGTCCCTTTAAGTCCTTCTTAAAACCCCACTTATTTCCCTCGGCTTTTATCTCTAGTTGAGAGCGTTCTATCCCAGCAGTGTCTACTAGAACTTTTACTATTTTGTGTTTTAATTTAGTTTTAATTTTTGCTTTTATGTGTCAATTTGATGTGTTGGATGTAATGTATTTGACTTATTTTACTGCACAGGACTTTGGGCCGCCTCGGTTGTTATACATGTGCTAAATAAAGTTGACTTGACTTGATACTGAAAATGTGTGTTTCTTTTCTTTGATTAAACAAAAACAACACCTATTTCATTGGATTTACTGCCAGTTTACAATTTTGCGGCAAATTTTAATCATCAGCGGTCGGGGTGGGTGGGTAGTTTTGTGGGACCGACCTTTTTCACAGCAGTCAAAATAAAATAAAAACATCAGAAATTCAGCTGTAAGGCCTATTTATATTTGATATTTGGTGACGTTAAGGTTAACCGTTGCACTGATCACCTCACTTAAGTTGTATTGAACCTTTTCTTGTTTTAGTTTTAGTGTGAGTTAGAAAATAAAAGTAAAATTGTTTTTAATGTTATTTGTTTAAATGTTAAGTTGTTACAACCTATGAGATAGATATAAGGTATGTAAAGTTTGCCTGTTTGTTTCCCTCATGCAGATTCACAAACCTGTATCTCATACGCTCTAGTTATTTCCAGTACTTACACTGTAACACTTTTCTGATGTCAATATTCAATAAATCTCATAAAGCCTACTCAAATTATTTCCAGTACTTTCAATATTGTAGAATACATACTGTTCTTACTTAGGCTCCTTATTTGTTATTCTTGTATTATTATAGGCCTATATCTTTTATTGTTGGTTTAACCTTTCACACTTGTTTCTCTACCTGTGTTTCTATTCTTATTTGGAGCAACTGTAACAATACGAATTTCCCTCCGGAGATCAATTAAGAGTTTCTTATTCTGATTCTGAATGCATTTTTCCATATATTCGACCGTTGCTTCTCTGATGGATTGATTGTGGTATTTATTTTGAAGTCCACCTCATTCATTTCCGTTCATTCCCTCGCTAATTCTAGTAAGTATGATTGAGCTGGCAGGAGGACGAAGTGATGTAACGTATCTCTCCTACCAGAGAGTGGCGCTGCAAGTCAAAGGAAAGGGACGTCAAGGTGGTTCAAACTATAGGTCCATGGTTCAAACGGGTTCAGAGAAAAATTTTGAGAAGTTACAGGCGGTGCTGGAAGCCACAGCTGTGAACGCCGGTTGCATGACTGTTTCATCTCTTATTCGCTCTTAAAGTAAGTTAAACTGGTGTTCAGCCTACAACATTTGTCATTAATGCGCTATAAAGGGTTGTCTTATTGAATGTTATTTTTTAGCATTGCTAATTTAGCAGTTCAGAGAAGTGCACACAGCTGTAACAGCAGCCATGTTTCTGTCATAGCCTAGGCTAGTGTACTTTAGTCGTGTCAGTTCATTGCTGTGCTCGCAGCGTACACTCCCTTTTGGACGTCAAACAATGTGTTCCAGTAGTAGGCAGACTCTTACGCCGCATTTAGCGTAATGAATTAACAGCTTGCCAAGGACTCAGTAGGCCTACTCTGTCTTTGCACCATACGTTTGCACAAGAACGGCTACTTTAAAGAGATAGTGACCTATGTTGCCCCCCCCATGAGCAATTCTTAGTTATTACAACAACACTGTTGGTGCATCTAGGTACATGAGATAATTCTTCGATGATCTTGCATGGATTGTATAGGCTACCTTCTGCCGTAGGCTATGTCCAGGTTTTTATTAACAGTAGATTCAACAACTGAAACTTTTCTTGGGCCCTTCTTGGGATTCTTCTGAGCTCCTGCACCAGTGTCAGGGGGGCGACACCAGTTTGTTAACACTGCCATACTGAGAAATACAGAGAGTGTTTTGTGGATCTGACAGGCTTAATCAACTCTGTGTCAACTCATTTGGTGATTGCTTGAATACAACCGAAATTAATTTATACAACAAAGTTATAAGTTAATTGCCAGGATTTTGAACTTAGTCTGGTGAAAGCGGGACATTTTTCTCTGTACATGAAAACTAGACAAAATAGCCCACTGTCTGTAAGGAATGATTGTTTATCATGGTGCTCCAATCTCTATTGACGTAATACATCCATAAAGCCAAGGTTGGGAGTGAGACCCTCTTGTTGATGTTTTCGAACCATTTTTAAATGTGTAACTGCCCCTTTAAGCAGCTGTATGCGAGTGGCCATGCACGCTGTGGACCTTCCAGCTGTGGATGACACTGACCTGACGTCAGCATCTGAACAGTACCTCTCTGCTTTGGAGTCAAGACCTTGTCACAATGAGTGGTTCCAGTCACAGACGTCAAAGGTGCCATAACCCTTGCAATCTTTACTCTATTTCACAATGTATGATGGCAATGTTTGAACTTTCTCCAATGGAGTAAAGGCAGATATATCCACAATATTTATGAGAGCATCGTGGATGAGTTTTTTTTTTTTTTATCTGCAAAAAGTGTGTTGGTCGCTCCTGAAATTAATTTCTTTGGAAGTGCTGTCATTTTGTTTTCAGTGCATTTCATTACCAATGTAAACTGTCATAAATAGTTTACACCGGTGCTGGGTCATGATTCCTTTCTCAATGAACCTGAATGTTGTCTTCTCCTTCACAGAAAAACAAATACATTTCCACTAATTTGAGACTGCGATTCTGTAGAATGCTTGTTGTGAAAAATCACTTTTTGTCAAAATAAGTGAAGAAAAAATTGTTGATTTGTTAAATCTTAATTGCGTAACTTCTGTCGCCCCCATAAGGAATTCCAACAGTACAGACAGGTAGAGGATCATGAGGAGATATTCACAGATTTTGAAAAAAATGGATTTAGACAACCTTTTAAGCAGAGCAAGCTGCAGAGGGAAGGCTTCATTGCTCCCCTGCTGTCTTCAGGTCATTGAAGTGAACATGAAACCCGTCTTCTTGTCCTCTCAGGTGGCGATTACGACAGACAACGTGAGGCGGCTGCAGCTGTTTGAAGACAACCAGCCTGACTGTACACTGCTGGCCCTTCACCCGCCCGACGATCCAACCCAAGGTTCCAAAACTAAACCTATTGCCCCTCACACACACACACACACACACACACACACACACACACACACACACACACACACACACACACACACACAATACAAAGATTGATGTTCTCTGCTCTTCTTTTTTTTAGTGGTGGCTTTACACCTGCATGAGAAGTGGTGGTGTGTGGGTGACGTCTTACGGACGTCCAGCAAGTCCAGAATTGGCCTCATGCTGGTAACTTTTTCTTTGTGGGTTTTTCTGTACGTCAGCATCACTACAACACACTGGTAAACAGATCAAGGTTCTGAACAGGGCGGAAAGACATACAGTGATCTGTCTATCTCATTATTTAGCCCTGCGAAAAGACTGGAAATCGCTACAAGCACATCACAGCATGAGGCCATCTTTGAAGTCAAGAGGGAATTCTTAGCTGTATCCTCTCCAATATATTTTGTCACACACAAGTTAAACATGCTGCTCTTGTCTTGCTGCAGTAAAAATAAGTGCACACACGCATGTAGCACAAGCCAAACCAAGTCTGTGTTTTTGTGAAGGAGAAAGGTTTTCACAGTGGAGTTTAGTAGAACCCCTTTTGAATAGAGCGGCCAGTCTATGCGTGTTAAATGGATTCCCTTCAAACCGTGGATGAACATGAGCCCATACAGTTCAAGTCTAACATGGTCTGCTGTAAACTCTTGCCGGACTCTTATACAGTATATAAGTCCGACTGCACATTCTTAAATTACATATTTAGAGAAACTTAGCAACTTATGCAATAGGTTCTTCTGGCACTTTTTGCTTGAGTGAGTGGTGTTGAAAAAAATCCAGTGTTATTACACAGCTTAGTCTCTGTAAACAGGCCTTTTTCTTTCCATCTGCACACAGTATGGGTTAGTGAGGAGATATTAATTTATTACAACAAACATTTTCCAGAATCACCGACTTCAAACAGGGCAGGGCAATTGAGACGATCCTGTGTATTGTTTTTTGCTGATAACTTTTGCATTAAATTGCAATTATTTAAAGAAATGGGTTTTTAAATACAATTGTAAAAACTGTTATTATCACAAACTAAATATCTTGTTTTCATATTAATTGAACCAGATCTAATATTGAAGCTTGTTGTTGATGTCCTCTGGTATTCTTATTTTTTTCTTTTCTAGTCAGACAGACACATTACCACTGTGATTAGTTATCTAAAGAAAATGTTCATTTTGGAACACCAATACTGGTATAAGAATTAAAAAAGGACATACATTACACCGACCAACTGATATGATTATAATACTTAATTCATTAAAAAAATGCCCTGGAATGCACAGTTCAAGTAACTAATATTTCATTTTCTCCGCCCTTATTTCTTTATTAGTAAATCCAAGTTACCCTGTACTGTTTGTCAAGGTGCAGTCCATCATGGAGAGGGTGATAGTGTTCCTGCTCAGTCAGGTAGTGGAGCGGTGCTCACAGGAGGAGGTGCTGTTCTCCCGTCACCCCCGCACAGAGAGCTGCAAACTGCTGTGGAGAGACGGACAGGCGGTCGGCTTCTACTCCGTCAAACACAAAGGTGGGATGGAGGTGGAGGTAGCTGCTCCTTTCTTTTTTCTCTTTTTTAAAAAGATTGTTATGGGGCATTTGTTATGCTTTATGAGACAGTGGAGTGACAGAGATGAAATGGGGCAGAGAGGGGAATGACATGCAGTGAACAACCACGTGGGCCGGACCCACGAACCCGCGGTCTGCTGCTTCTGAGGACTGTGCCTCTATGGTGGGGGTGGGGGGGGGGTCTCCGTAACTGATGTAATGTGTATTTCAATGCATTGTACATCTTGCCTCCTGCAGTTTGTTAACTGCTTGTTGGTCATAGGGATTGTGGTATAGGGCAAATCACTTACTTTATGTTGTGTCTGGAAGCCCTAGACCTAGCATAGCATACATTGGGGGCTCGCCCGGGAGCCTCACCCTCACCCTTGAACAAACACACAAAGAATAATCACGCAGACTAATCGGTGACACAAAAAACAAAACAAAAATCGAAAAAGGCAAAGGTACAAGACTGTGTACATACTTTTTTCTGGGTGTGAATTAACTACTCATCCCACGATCCATTTCGATTGCCTAGCTTTCCCCCAAAAGCGTTTACCCCCTTATTACAAAATGTACACGGACCTTCTTTCAACATTTATCATTTATGTTTCTCTGCAACTAAAATAAAGCGACCGTTAACTAAACTTTAGCAGGCGACATCCGAGATTCTTAGTCCTCTTTTGGCAGGCCGGGCAGAGACAGGAGCTAAAACGGAGTGTTTCAGACACCGGCTGAAAATAGGAGATTTAGCAAGGGCACTGGGAGAAATATTAAGTGTTATTTGGACACTACAACATGAAAACAGTTTCTCGTAGAAACCCAAATTACGATTTTGAAGCTGAAAACGAGCATAATATGTGATCCTTTTTAAATCAGCAATTGGCTTGGCCACAACAATCCAGTAGTGTGTATTAGTGTTTTCTAAAGTGCATGAAGTGCCTTACCCTGACGGCTGGTGTTCTTTCATTCTTTCAGGCAGCCTGTGTGACGGCTGGAGCAGTCGCTGCTACCTGCTGCCTGTCCTGGACACTGTGCTGGTGAGGAGGAGCTGGAGGAGGAGAGGTCTGGGCCTTCACATGCTGCAGGACTTCTGCTCCTCCTACTCCACAGACAGCTTTCTGGGAATCAGCTCTCCATTATCACCCGGCATGGTGGCAGGTCAGCTCGGGCTCTCCTTTATGCACCTATTACACAGACTGTGTGTGTGTGTGTGTGTGTGTGTGTGTGTGTGTGTGTGTGTGTGTGTGTGTGTGTGTGTGTGTGTGTGTGTGTGTGTGTGTGTGTGTGTGTGTGTGTGTGTGTGTGTGTGTGTGTGTGTGTGCAGGTATTATTGCTCTGGATTAGCATACATCACTGTATTTATGTTACACATTATTGCACATTATACAAATATCAATACATAGATGTAAAGGTCACAGGCCTGGATTGTCCCCCAGCCACATCCCCAAGTTCAGCCCAACAAGTAAGCCCAGACATACAAGATACAGACTACACCTCTAAGGTAGATTATGAGTGCAGTTTTGGTATTCCAGTAACCATATTTTTAGATGTTTGGTAAATGAGGTAACGGTTGGCAGATATACCTTACAACGCTTGCTATTGTGTTCCAGGTCTGCGATGCTCCATATGAATGAACTTACTGCCCAAAAACACTTTTCCAACAATCACATCTGGAAGCATGCTCTAGTCGACCTACAGTATTTGTTCTTTTCTTGATAACATTATTTTACGATGGCGGGGCTGGTCCATGGAAGATTTAGTAAACCAAATTAGAATCTGCCTATTAGCCATATTTGGCAGAAGAATGCCCATTCACCATCATTTCCCACCACTCAGTTTTGCACATTCATGCCATATGGGTATAATGGACAAGTTGGAAAAGGACACACACACACACACACACACACACACACATATGCACTCGTGATGGTGTGTTAATGTTTGACTGCAGGCCAAACACCTAAAAGTCACAATTTTAAATTTTTAAGCCCGATTCTGGAATGTCTCCCCCTCCCCCCCAAACAGAGATCCCAGGTGTTGATAACATGTTGTTTGTCCAGTTGTCAGGACGTTCCTGCTGCAGCACCAGGGACATCGAGAGCGTCTGTACGAAGTGGAGGCTCCGGGGGACTGGAGTCAGAGACGAAACATCTGGCTCAACATCCAGCTGGGCCGCTACTCCCTCAGTGAGGCTTTATATGACTTCAGATTGTCCAAGGAATTTCATATTTTGAGATAGAATCCTGAAGAAATAAAAGGTTTACAAAAGATTTCCGTTGTTTTTTTGAGCTCATGTTACATTGACCCCCTCAGTTTCATGTCACCACATTTGGCTTGTGTCTTTTTTAGGCATTAAAGAGGAGAGAAGCAGATCTACATCAGGAGAAGCACAGAGGAATGAAGGAGCTGACTCCTCTCCTGAGGTGAGAATGTTGGCTTAAAACACTTTACTGTCGTTTAAAGAGAGACAGCCATTCTGGAGGACGCTTGTTGTTGTCAAAATCACTTTTTGTCAAAATCCAGTTTATAGAGCCTAGGCTGTGTATTTACACCAGATTGGTTTTCAGATTATAAACTTTGCATATGGACTGATTTGGTGACATATACATTCCCTCTGAAAGGCCATCCTAAAAGATTCAGCAAAGTAATTAAGACTGTTTATAGACCTGAACACAGCACGGCCACAAAATATGCTGTGCTCATGTTTACTGCGGCTGCATAGAGCGCACATTTTGTTTGGCTTGTGAAAGTTAGGGCATGAGATTGTGCAGTCGGCTGACGCGACTTGACTTGTTAGGCCTTTCTATGGTATTGTTTCAGATGTCCAATTTGTGTAGCTGACTTTCAGTTTCAAACTTCAGCCAAAGTCCCCTCAACAACCCAGAACAGAACAAGCTGTTGTGCGTAATAATTGGATAAATGGAAGTTACCTTGGCACTATTGAAGGACTTTCTGGGAAATGTAGGACGTTTTTATTGATTTAAGTGCATTTACGGTACATTTGAATTGCACACCGACCTAAGCACACACAATTAAACTTTCAACATGACGAGCTACCATGAAACATTCAAGTTCACTGGCAAAAACAAGTCAGTCATGTATGATCTGGGGAATATGAGTCATTAGAATAATAATGGAGATTTAATTGTCAGATGATTGCGCCCAGAACACATGTGATGAAATAGAAGCAGATTTTGTTCGAACTAGAAATCCAAACTGTGTGTGTGTGTGTGTGTGTGTGTGTGTGTGTATATATACAGTATCTCACAAAAGTGAGTACACCCCTCACATTTCTTCACATTTTTCTTTATATCTTTCCATGGGACAACACTGAATAAATGACACTTTGATACAATGTCAAGTAGTCAGTGTACAGCTTGTATAACAGTGTAAATTTACTGTCCCCTCAAAATAACTCGACACACAGCCATTAATGTCTAAACTGCTGGCAACAAAAGTGAGTACACCCCTTAGAAAAAATTTACAAATTGGGCCCAAAGTGTAAATATTTTGTGTGGCCACCATTATTTTCCAGCACTGCCTTAACCCTCTTGGGCATGTAGTTCACTAGAGCTTCACAGGTTGCAACTGGAACCCTCTTCCACCCATTTATGACAGCATCACAGAGCTGGTGGATATTAAAGACCTTGCGCTCCTCCACCTTCTGTTTGAGGATGCCCCAAAGATGCTCAATAGGGGTTAGGTCTGGAGACATGCTTGGCCAGGCCATAACCTTTACCCTCAGCTTTTTTAGCAAGCCACTGGTCGTCTTGGAGGTGTGTTTGGGGTCGTTATCATGTTGCAATACCACCCTGCGGCCCAGTTTACGAAGGTTGAGTGCACGTGGTCAGCGTCGTACACAGAGGTCGGCTTTGGAAAATAGACGTATGAGTGCTGCCAGCATTGCTGAAGGGCTTGAAGGGGTGGGGGGTCAACCTGTCAGTGCTCAGACCATACGCCGCACTCTGCATCATACTGGTCTGCATGGCTGTCATCCCAGAAGGAAGCCTATTCTAAAGATGATGCACAAGAAACCCCACAAAAAGTTTGCTGAAGACAAACAGACTACGGACATGGATTACTGCAACCATGTCCTGTGGTCTGATGAGACCAAAATACATTTATTTGGTTCAGATGGTGTTAAGAGTGTGGAGCGGCAACCAGGTGAGGAGTACAAAGACAAGTGTGTCTTGCCTAGAGTCAAGCATGGTGGTTGGAGTGTCATGGTCTGGGGCTGCATGAGTGCTGCCAGCACTGGGGATCTACAGTTCATTGAATTCTAACATGTACTGTGACATACTGAAGCAGAGCATGATCCCCTCCCTTCATAAACTGGGCCGCAGGGCAGTACTGCAACATGATAACGACCCCAAACACACCTCCGAACGACCACTGGTTTGCTAAAGAAGCTGAGGGTAAAGGTTATGGACTGGCCAAGCATGTCACCAGTCTTAAACCCTATTGAGCATCTTTGGGGCATCCTCAAACGGGAGATGGAGGAGCGCAAGGACTCTAATATCCACCAGCTCCTTGATGTCGTCATGAATGGGTAGAAGAGGGTTCCAGTTGCAACCTGTGAAGCTCTAGTGAACTACATGCCCAAGAGGGTTAAGGCAGCGCTAGAAAATAATGATGGCAAAACAAAAAATTTACACTTTGGGCCCAATTTGGACATTTTTTCTTAGGGGTGTACTCACTTTTGTTGCCAACAGTTTAGACATTAATGGCTGTGTGTCGAGTTATTTTGAGGGGACAGTAAATTTACACTGTTATACAAGCTGTACACTGACTACTTGACATTGTATCAAAGTGTCATTTATTCAGTGTTGTCGCATGGAAAGATATAATGAAATATTTGAAGAAATGTTAGGGGTGTACTCACTTTTGTGAGATACTGTATATATAATTGTATTTTTATTTTTTTATAGATGCACACTTCCACTTGTCGGCCCGAACTGACCTCGCCAAGCACCTGTAATGTGAGCATTCCACTGGCAACGGGCTCTACTTCTGCACATCACATTAAAACCAGCGAGCCGAGCCAAGGAGGAAGCTCCCCAAGCAGAGAGACCCCTGGAACAGGATGTAGCTCTGATGTGGACCCTGTGGCTCCCACCAGACCAACACTATCCATGAACACAACACAAGCTACAGCCAAGCCCTCCCTATCTGCAGCACAGCCTCGCACAGACAAGCCAATGGAGGATCAAAGAAGAGCCAAGAGAGTCAGAAGGACATGACTTCTTTCCCTGATACACAGGCAGACATTGTGTGCAACACCGCTCCTCAGGAAGGGACTGTCCAATGCCGATTAAAGATCAAAGATGCAGAGTTGGGGGACCGTTAATACTGTATTTATTAAATAAACTTCACAGACATGGTTAAAAGGGTTCCCACACATTTTTACCAATTAATTTTCAATCAACACTTTTCATGACATTTTACTCAATTTCCATAACCTTATTGAAGTAGCTTAATGTAATTCTGTAGGGCTGTTTATAATCCTATGGATCAATAATGAGACTGTTACTGCGTCTTTCTTTAACACAAATGCGTTATATATATATATCTGCTCAAACACTAGCCATATAAAGTGTTAATTTAAAAACTTTTCCAAAACATTTAGTTCATTCTAAACCATTTCCAGGTCTGGAAAAACATTTTTCTTTCAAATATCAACACTTTTCCAGGAATTTCATGACCGTGGGAACCCTGAGACCTTTATTATGTGAATATATTTCTAGTACCGTGCAAAATAAGTGCTGTCGTAAATCCGGTAATAAACTGTTTGTGTTCTTGTCTTAATCTCCATATGGAAGTCAATCTCTAGTGTGTTGAAAGGTTGTGTCATTTCTTTAAGCTGGTGATCCAAGTGATTTCAAAAAATTACTGGACAATTTCTAAGTTGTGCTGTTTGGCCTAATATCTTAAATCCTTGTTTAGCTCTCAGGTAAAGGCTTTCTTACAAGCACACAATATCCTCCAACCCAAACAATCAGGGGTTCCGACCAGGACACATGTTGTAACTGCTACAATACTTAAATAATTTACTGAACGGACTTGATAATCGTCGGCACTGTGCTGCTCTTTTCATTGCCATTTTGACACTGTGGACACACATTATAAATTAATTGGTTTTGATGGGATGATTTCTCACTATTCTAATTGTCTGTCTAGGAGAAAACAGTCTGTTTGCGATGGTTCGATACATCTCTCCTGTATTGGGTAAAGGTTTTCATGTTCTAAAGAACTTACATCAACTCAACTTTACATCATCATTCTTTGCACTATTCCGAAGGTTATTACAAACAGGGCTGGACTGGCCATCTGGCATACCGGGCAAATGCCCGAGGGGCCGGCAGCCTTTTGGGCCGGTGAGGTTAAAAAAAAAAAAAAAAAATTAAAAATCTTTTTTTTTTTTTTTTTTTTTTTTTTTTTTGGACCCTCGGCTGTGTGACTCGGCCCGGCCCGGCCAAGTCACACAGCCGAGGGCCGAGGTCCCTTCCCTCTCGGGAGTGCCATGGACATATAAATGTGCGTGCAGGCTGTCAACTTCACCTGAAAGTTACCAGGCCATTACTCATTATGATTGGTTCTAGGTTAGGCCTGGCCCAATCACACACACAGCAGAGGGCCGCCCATTCAGAGGCTGCATTGAGTTGTATTATCACGCATTCAACTTGTACTCAGTAATTATGAGCATCTGACGATGGTCAGTTTTACGTTCAGGGCCGTCGGACTGCGGACAGGCTTGGGGGGGCCCAAGGCAGAGGGGGGCTGCACCCAAGAAAAAATAAATTATTTTTTTTATTTATATTAATTTTACTGGCTCAATATAGGCCCCTGATCTTTGAAGGCCCCGACATTTTTTATTTAGGGGCTATGAAGATCAGGGGCCTATATTGGGCCATTAAAAAATACAAACGAAGGGAAAAAATTCCCGAAGCTGACTGGATTTTTTAAACTTTCTTCTTTCTGCTTTTTGGTCATTCTGTGTCTTTGAATCATTCCAGAAAATAGTACTAAATAGCTTACATAGGAAACAGTTGATTTAGCCTTAGTTTTCTTCTCAAAGTGCACCAGATTGATGAATTTTACTTTAACATTTAAAAAAAAATCTTCCGGGGGAGCATTCCCCCGGACCCCCCTAGAAGGTCCAGGGTCCACGACACAGTCTCCCAAATTCCTGTGAGAAACACTGTGTGTGTGCATGTTTATTAAGAGTCATTAGACCAGGGGTTGTGTTCAAGTACGCGTAATAATCTGGTCATTCATCAATAGAAACATTGTGTTGTTATCTGGCTCAGAGAGTGACCAGTCACTCATACGTTTTGGACTATAGACAAACAAAGCTTTTACATGTTTGTATTGTAAGACCGCCTCTCAGAGGGCCCATCAGGACTTTCTGTATAGGGCCCAGAATTTGGTGCAACACCCCTTCCTCCGCATATCGTATAAACGGTGGGCTGCCATGGCCAAAAATGCCAGGGCCGATTTTTTGTCCCAGTCCAGCCCTGATTACAAACATCTTAAAAACATGCTGAAAGTGCCTTTTTTTAAGACCTGTAGGCTACATAGTATTTTTGGATTTATGAAATGAAAAAAGACTAAAAAATGTTTTCTGTAAAAACGTTGTAGGCCTACACTTATATGCGGTAAAAATTAAATAACGATATTAACTCATAACGATATTAATTAGCTTTATCCAACATTAACGGATAATTGTAAGAGATATTGCCAAATTTGCCTATCTATTCAAGCATTTTCTTTTATTGAAGTACCCGTATTCAACATGCAAAGTTTAATGATATGATATCTAATGTACTGTAGCGCGCCTATTGTTAAAAAAAAGTAGGCTAATAAATAAAAAAGTATTCTCTTTTAGGCTATGTCTCGCGCACAGAGTGTTTCCCGCCGGCACGTGCTGTGTGAAAAGCGAGCGCACCTCTCTCGCGCTGGAACAGGAAGTCAGGGAGCAGAGGAATAAATCTCGGGAGGAATAACAATTCCAGTTTATGAAAGATGAGTCGAATTTATCACAACACGTCTTTACAGAACAAGCCAGTACACAATGAGAAGTTTGACCGCGCGTGGTCTCCCTCTACGTATGAAAGGTAGGGGCTTAACAACTTTAGTTTGTGCACTAAAAGGGACAAGCACACTCAGATGGATAGTGGAAGTATTCAGATGCGCACTGTGATGCATTCGCTTCCTCCTTGTAAAGAGAGACAACACCCAACTCCACTGAAAAATGTCACTAACTCATTTTAGAGCAAGTAATTGTCACAATATTTTGTACGAGGTTATAAGTTGTTTATTCGGTATGCAAAAGGTTTCTCAGTCACACTTTACAAAGTGGGTACATTGAGTAACTGTTAGTTCATGCTATTTATTGTTAGTTTATGCATAGTTAACGCCTATCAAGCATTAAATAAGTGTTAATGCTAAGTTATTAACGGTTAGTTAATGCTTCGTTAACTATTGTTTAATTAAGCATAACAGTTAATGCTTAGTTTATTTTTAATTAAACATTTACTAGGCATTTATTAACAGTTAGGTAATGCTTAGTAAATGCCCAAGCCTCAATTACGCATACACTAACAGTAAATGAATGTACCGTTATTTACAGTTGGAATGATTTTCACATTTGATATGATTCCTTTACACACAGTGGCCGGGGGGTTCTTCTAGAAGGCAAGCTGCTGGATGTTTCCAGACATGCAATCACTGATACAAACAATCAAAAGGTACAGTAGCAAAGACATAGCCTCTCTCATCAGAAGGCTGAACACAAAAAAAACAGCCTTTGTAATGCTTGTGTCACTGTCAGGTGCGTTACTATGTGCTGTACATCAAACCCAGCCACATTCATCAGAGGAAGTTTGACGCCAGCGGGAAGGAGATGGAGCCAAACTTCAGCGACACAAAGAAGGTCAACACTGGCTTCCTCATGTCCTCATACAGTGAGTAGATGAACACAGACCTTGGAGTTTAGGATTGTTGTTTCCCCTCTCTCCTACCAAAACTGTGCTGACTACTAGTTGTAGTTTAAGATCAACTCTGAATCTGTCTGTCATAAGACCAGCAGTCAATGTGTGTTTGACCCCCACTCCCACTTCTACTGCACCCTTAAAGGTGGGGTAAGCAATTCTGTAGAACACTTGTTGTCCAAATAACCTCTTTTCAAAATCAGTGAATATCTACTCTACACTCTGCAACCTGTCTGTACTGTGAGCGCTGAAACAAAATCTGGTGTTAATGCACAGCCCAGGCTCTGTAAACAGGTATGTCAACAAAGGGGTACACCATAGCTAGCAACATGCCAGTTTACAGAGCCTAGGCTGTGTATTAACACCAGATTTCTTTTCAGTTCACACACACACTACGAGTAGACACATTCACTGATTTCGACCGAAAGTAATTTTGACAACAAGCAATATCCAGAATTGCTGACTAAAGGCAAAATGTTCCATTTCTTAAGAGCTGTTGAAGAATGAGGATGGTTCCATAAGGTAGAACACTTCTAATAAGCTTATTATTAACGTAGAAGTATTTGGAGGTTTTCTACCTCGAGTGGCTACTGTTTTGTCAAATTACCTTTTAAAAGATCAAAACTATTACTTTCATACCCAACTGGTTGGTTCCAATGACAACATGGTCTATGGTGCAGCCAGTGTGTTTCTTCTCCCTCACTGTAGCAGCATTTCTCTAAATTCTACACATCCTTTGTCAAATTGGTTAAGATGCTTTCTTCAGTTGCTCCTGAATTAGTTCAGTCGCTTATCTTTGTGTGCCAAGCCAGCGTATAGCACTAAGTTACGTCTAACTTGATTGGCTCAGATTGACACATTATTTCCTGTCCCCACACACACACACACACACACACACACACACACACACACACACACACACACACACACACACACAGAGGTGGAAGCTAAAGAGGATGACGACCGTGTGTCCGAGGGCCAGCTGTCTGACATGGTGAACAAAGCAGAGCTGCTGAAGATGACAGAGCAGCACAGGCCAGCTGGGTCCTGGGCCTTCTGGTCCCCTGAGGCAGACATGGAGCGGACAGAGCTGGAGACAGGGCAGGACGTAAGGCTCAAGACAAGAGGAAACAGTCCCTTCATATGTGAGTCTGTCTCTGTATTATTACGCCACGCCTGTTGTTAGCTGCTTCCACAAATGGACCTTTGCAAACAGGAAAACAGTGCACGTACAGCAACCAGTATGCTCCGATGATGTCACATTTAGGGATGGGTCCAATTCGATATCAGTAATCAAGTCCAAATATGGCTCTACTTAACGGATATCGGACTGACAACTCCAATTCACGCACCGATCCAATGTCTATAGTCTGTTTTCAATTATAAAAATGTCATTTTAACCATGAACAAAATTGAAATTTTCAAGACCATAGCATAGTATGTGATGTAGGCCTAACACAACTTTAAAAAGTGTTGTTCTTCTGTATTCAAACCGTTGCAAGCAGTTCAGATAAACCATTGAGCATTTTGGTAGGTGTTTTTTGCTCTTTTAAATTAGAATTGTTGCCTTGCTTAAGCCTTCCTAGACCCTACGCATAATATCGCCACCAACAACGACATGTATAATATTTATAATGATATCGGACAGCATCGGCGAATATCCAGAACCCAGATATCGGAAAGGGATTGTGAAAAATAGTGGCTGTGTGCATCTCTAGTCACATTTTGCGTTGAAAGGGGAAAAATACTCTACTGTCCGAACCCTGTTTAAGCTTCTAAAGAAAGAGGTTTAAAGTGGATCTGTATGGCATTTAGTGCAAAAATGGTTCAGTGCCCTTTGATTTGTTTTCAGAGGACTCAACATGGGTCTGTTTTTCAAAGCCAGGGGGGGAGGGGGAGGGGGGAGCTCCTCTTGGTTTTCACAATGATGGAGCTTGTCTTAGCATTGACCCCCCTCCCCCTGAGACAGAGGAGAGAGAATTAAATCAGATTCAATGTTGAAATGAGTTTTTCCTGGGTTTCTTTCATATTTTCATAAGGAACCTCAGGGGGAAAATGACCAGAATTTGACCTCTCATAATATTCAGCAGAGTCATGCAGCCCTTTGGATATTCAATATGCAGCTGTGAGTGGAGTGGAGTGCGCTGGGCTGGTCACAGACCGTCGGTTAGTTAGTGAAAGATGTTCACTATTGTTAAATGATCTTTTATTATCAAGTCAATCTGCTTTTTCTTCAGTCAATCATTAACGGTGGAGTCAGCGATTCTGGAGAACGCTTGTTTACACAATCACTTTTGGTCAAAGCTATGGACGCTAGCTGTCCATAATGTGTGTGTGTGTGCTGAAAATGGTTTGTTTAAAGTAACACATAGCCTAAGCTCTGTAAACTGGGATGTACACAAATGGGGTCCACCGTAGCTAGCAACAAGGCCGCTAACAGAGCCTAGGCTGTGGTAACACTGCAGTTTTCCCCACAGCGCGCACACGGTATGTAGCGGGATCATGAGGACAAACAAATTCAAATTCAAAGAACTTTATTCTTCCGTTAGGAACTTCATATGTGGAGGAGCATCAGGGTACAACAGTACATACAATATACAAACACGCGCACGCACGCACGCACGCACGCACGCACGCACGCACGCACGCGCACACACACACACACACACACACACACACACACACACACACACACACACACACACACACACACACACAGCATCAGCCCGTACTCGACATATGTCTAGAATTGCGGACTCTACCTTTAATTCACCTGTAATCCACCCACCACTTCATCTTAACCTATAAGGTGTATAATTGTATATATAGATATGGAAAATAAAACACAAAATAAACACTGACAATATTATAATCTATTTTGATGTATTGTACTATAATAATCAAAATATTAAACAATTCTGTCTTGCCTTTCTGTGTGCTGTGTTGCTTCCAGTCTCTTTAGCCAAAGTGGACTGCGGCACGGTGACCAAGTGTAACTTTGCTGGAGACCAACAGGCCGGCTCGTCGTGGACAGACAAGATTCTGTCCAACAAAGCAGAGGCAGCCGGCGCTGCCCAGCCCCGGGCAGAGGGGGAGGGAGCAGAGGAGGATGAATGGGTGAGGAAGAGGGACACCTTAGCAAGTTTAACACAAGTTTATACAAATAAAATATATGCAGCTCTGGAAAAAAATTAAAAGACCACTCCAAATGTTCAGTGTCTCTCGTTTGACTATTTATAGGCATAATGAACATTTTAGTTTTATACTATGAACTGCTGACAAGAATTCTTACAAATTCCAATACATTTTTTTGTCATTAAGAGTATGTTCAATAAGTTACGTAGAGATGAAGATTTAAGAAAAATCCAGACTGGTCTCTTAATTTTTTTCCGGAGCTGTGTATATATAAAAAACATATAAATACGTCTTGATAATAAACCAGATTTGATTAGATTCTAGACAGATGATGTATTAACAGGAATAGGAGGTAGAATATGAACATAAGTGTAGTTCAACATAGTACTGTAAGTTTTTTTTTCTCCTGCTAGACCAGCAAATGTGCTGCTGCTCACATTTCCCCAAGCACTCTTTCCTCATTCAGCATGGAGTCTGCTTATGATTATTTCACACAGTAGGGGATCTGGATCACTTCCTACTAAAACCACATGATAAACTGACTCCATTTATTCTGTTTGCAAAGCCTCAGTGTGACAAGAAGTTTAAAAAAAAAAGTTTGCTTTGCATTTTGAAGATGACATAAGCTGTGATTGAGCAGACACAACCTCTTTGTAAGTGTAGACACTTGAAGAACAAGCTAGACACTAATGCCTCGTTTCCACCGAGTAGAGCGGGTCGGATCGGGTAGTTTGGCTCTTCATTTGCCAAAAGTTGGGTTGGGTACGGTTTAAGTGCACCGCTCTGAGCCGCTCCTAATTTCGGAACTCCTCCGTTGGGGTACCAGCCGCCTGAAAGGGTGCCGAAAAGGCGAAGCTACACATGCTGTCCGTTTATTGGTCGAAAGAATCATTTCCGCCGTGTGTAGTCACCTCGGCCGGAGTGAACAGAGTCTTGTGTTTTGGCGAAAATGTGAGCAAAGCACTGTTTATTGTGTGGTGTTTTTCCATTAAATTAATCAGTTGGTTACACTGTGTCCCACTGCTACGATGTCACGTAGCTGCCGCAGCCAGCGCTGTTCGCTCACTGTCTCTATCAGTTGCACCGAGCCGTCTCTGTGCGTTTAAGCTCACAACAACACGGGGGGAATAAATAAAGAAGCGGCTGGTTTGACCAAGCAAAAACGAGAGACCGCTGGCTTGACCACAGTTGTTCCACAGTCAGACAGTTTGACCCATATTCTGGCGGCGGCTATCGCAGTCCAGCCTAAACCCCACCCTACCAGTAAGGGTAGGGTCGGCGGTGGAAACACCACCGAGATTCTTAAAGGTGAGCTGTCCCGCCCTGAGCCGCTCCGACCCGACCCGCTCTACTCGGTGGAAACGAGGCATAAGTCTGCGTTCCAAATCGCATACTATTTTTACATACTACATCTGACCATAAAAAATATCTAGTTAGCATGCAGTAGGCATACAATTGGGACATACCTTTACCTATTTATTTCATCATAACATTGCGCCTTGATCTTGCCTCTTGCTTTTATATATCCGTCGCATCCCCGGTTGTTTTCATACGGAGGCTCCATCGATGTGACGTCCCTTCCAGGTGCGCACTGGATTGTGGGCCAGAATCGCCCGAATAGCATGCTGATTTCAACACTTAAAATCGCGACGGGATGTAGTAGACATCCGGGTATTTTTAAGCATGCTAAATCAGACCACAAGAATTAGGACATCCTAAATATGGGTATTGGAACGCAGCCTATGATTTGACCTGATAGGAAGTGGACAGCCTAATCCCTACTGTGTGCCGCAACTGTAGGGATTACTATTTAATATGCTAGAAAAAACGATTTAGGATATCCCAATACATGCATCCAGTCAAATGCAGTATGCCAGAAATACCAGGATGGGCTAATACATCCAATGACATTTTGCAGTATGGAAACCTGCATGCTTTAGTATGTATGTAGCATGGCAAATAGAAAAGCTTGTGAGTTGGAATGCACGGTCTATGTGAAACAGGGGATGTGTTAGACAAAGGCTCACTTCTCTCTTTGTTTGTTCTCTCTCAGGACGATTGAGGAAAGCGTTCCCACTCTCTCCAGGTCGAACCAGATTGACCTTGGCTCCGTTCCTGTGTCTCTCTCTCTCTCTCTCTCTCTCTCTCTCTCTCTCTCTCTTGTCCTCAGATTGGACTCCGATAACTCACTGGTGTACCTAACCTTTTACATGTGTGGCCTTTGGGGCTGGAAAGCTTTGCGTCACTTCTACGCTAAGGGGAACTAGAACTCATCCAGATGCACAGAGCGCGATGCACACATTGAGGAACTTTGAAACATGGCCCCTTCTCCTGTATGTACTTAGGATCCTGACAGTTTACATGACCGGAAACTTGAGCTCCGCATTTTTTTCTTTCTTTCTTGGCTTGTTCTTCTCCTACACTGGCCTGTTTGTGTCACGGACTGTACCACACTGCAAAAAAGGCATTACGCGTCATAGAGACCAATGCTTACATCCATCGATAAGTGATTTCAATTGAATCCAGAGTGCACACATGTACTGTGTATTTCTGCATTTCCTGGTATTACAGACCCAAATATTTTCTTTTTCTTTCTTCTTGAGCAAACATAATGGTCTATCAAGATGATCATTTAAAGTCACACTGTATTCTTTTAAAGATTATTTTCACATTTTGACCACAAAGAACTGTTGTACCGTTTCAAAAAACATTGGTTTGGTTCTGTGTGACGATAACTAAAGTATTTGGAAACGCTTTTGCCAACCTGACAGCTTTATGACACCGAAATGGACTTTTGATTTAGGAACCCACAGAACAAGGAGACAAAGAATAGCCCCCTAATGGATCAAAGCCATTTCAGACAGTAAGTCCATTGTACAAAAACGTACATTTACTGGAACATTTATATTCATGATTAAATCTGCAATAGTCCTAGTTAAAAACTCAGCTAATGACAGACAGTGACCACACAACCCAACAACTGTTATCAGATTCTAAAGTTCCAATTTCAAACAGGTGAGAGGAGCACAGTGAGAAATGACATAAATTCCTCATTTGAAATCAAATCTGATTGAGAAAATACACATAGGGCTTTTCTTTTTGTGTGTTTCCCCTCGCTTTGGGAATATTGAAGATTCAGGAACTGGACAAGTCTGTCTGTTATTTGATGGACTGTGTTGTTTTCAACACTGAACATTCCAAGTGTTTCCCTCTTAAATTGTGCCTCTATATATTTCCAAAATGGTGTGGTTATTGGATGTACCGTATACTCACCAATAATGCTTTGATTACTTTGCTCATGGTGATGTTGACAAGTAGTTATCATCAGAACTACCGGTAAGTACACTTATGCACTCAGTATGCCCCTAGTCTTCTCAGCCCAGGGACAGCATTTACACACAAAAAAGGAAGACACAAAATGTGTGTTCTCATTGCGTCCACACCTCAAAGTTATTCCAGTCATGACATGGGATTAATGTTGTATTACATATAATCATTATCATGGTCAACCTGATACGATATACTACCACTGGATTAAAGGACTGTCAATGTTTTATTAATAAAAATAACACTTTTCTGCAACACATAAGAATCATTTGGTTCCTTGATTGCAACATATAAAATACACATATATAGACTTGTTCCCGTTAACAACCGAGGAAGTTCTGAGTTGTGCAAATGTTAAGAGGCTGGCCTGCTTCAAAATGCTGGTGAATTATAACTGATGCAATGAACACAAAGAGTAAAACCAAGTTTTGATTGTAAAAAAGTTTTGGTTAATCGAAAAAAATAACAAGAAATGTATACACATATTACGGTAACACTTTACAATAAGGCTACATATATGAACTGTTAGCTAATGCTTAATAAATGCAAAGTAAATATTAATTCATTAACTAAGCATTAAAAAATGCTTAATAAGCATTAGCTAAGCATTAACTGTTATTCTTAGTAAAGGCTCAGACTAAAGTTTACAAAATATAGTTAAATAGCAATTTATTTATGTTAATATAAGTGTTAAATCGCTCTTTATTCATAGAGTGATCACTTATACAGTGTGCGCATTTCATAAAGCCGATCTCTCAGTCACCCGCTCTGCATGTAATCGCCAAATAAACTTTTCGGGGATCCCACTACTGATAACCAATCAGAAGAGAGAACGCTACAAACCGGCACCCGTCTCACTGACTGTGCATGTGCAGAGCGACAGATGGGTGAATGTGTATGCACCTACAATGGCGGAGCAGGTAAAAATCCTTCCCAATGTCTGCTTTAATTGTTTTTATCATGTTTTATCACACTTATGGATCTGAGATGATGCTAGATAACTCACTGCTTGAAGACCGCAGTGCATTAATGTGGTGACGTAGGGACGAGGGAGGGGACTGCTAACTGCAGTCAGTGACAGGAAGTTAGCTAAACTGACCGCTTACTGAACCTTTAATTAATGCCTAACCAAACATTAACTTACCGTTTATAACTAACTGTTCATGCTTAAAAAGATTTCATTAACCGTTAACTAAGCATTAAGTAACAGTTGATTCATGTACCCTTATTTGTTAAGTGTTAAGGCGCGTGTCCACCTGCGTCAAGTCATATTTTGTTCTGACGCGACGCGGTGACGTATTCGCCGCTTGGGGGCGGGGGTTTGTGGGCTGGACATTAGCTGTGACAGCGGGAAAATGTATCTCTAGATATGAAACCATAGCAACGGCAATAAACAATTTCTCGCCGCAGAGTTTCCATTGGCTGCCGCCCCACTTGTTGACGTTCTCATTTGCATAAAGTATCCAGCGAAATACTTTTTCGCCGCGCCGCTGTCGACCATTCGCCGCGACGTGCCCCATAATGCCTTGCGGTGGCGTTTCTGCCGTCTGACGTAGTTCCATAGGAAATGAATGGGCTTTGCCGTCGCGTCAGATAACTTGACGCAGGTGGACACGCGGCTTTACCCATATTACCATACTTTTAAGTTGGCAGATGCTATTTTGACTGTTTGCATTGAATATAGTGTATCAATGCAGTACACATAAACACTGATGTGACTTCAATCTGGTCTTACGTGCCACATTTGACACATGTATTGTCAGCACCTTGTATCAGTCTTATGAGTGGCACAGTCATGGTTCAAATCGTTTTGATGGGAAATACAATCTCTCATTTGGTGATCAATTCTCTGCTCCATCCATGTTTTTTAGACTCTATCAAGCCATTTGTCCTTCAAACCATTTGAGTATATTGTCTTTGTTCTGGCTGACCCACTGGATGTTGACTTTGGTTTGCTTTATGGCCTGCTCCACCGTCCATTTCACTGCATTCACGTTATAGTCCGATGCAAAACGCTTCAGCTACACACACACAGACACACACACACAAATATCATACAGTTATGTTGAGGCATTGCTATGGACGAGCACCAAAGTAAAACAAAAACACAGCAGGCCTCATAATTACGAGATATTTTCTCATAATTATGAAATGGTACGTCACAATTATGATACCGTAGAAACAGTAGCAAAATAACATAGGTTAGACAATATATAATGCTTCTTTTATTTTGGGGGGAAAGTACATACCAGCATGCAAAATACTGGGTCCTTTAAGTGAATATATCACTTGAGAAGAAATAGCATAGATGCATTGGTCTACTTAAGGCAGAAATATAGGATGTATAGTTTCAATTTCTACTAAGTATTTTGAGTGGTCCAGTCTGCTAAGGTAATTAAACATGGTCCAAGTGAAAACTGAGGGCTTGACAGGCACAACTACAGTAATGCAGGCCTTAAAAAACGGTCAATTGATTTAGTAGATTTTTTTTGCAATTTATCATATTTCCGCTATGGGATGTACAACCAAATTGGTTTGCGAACCGAATTCAAGTGAAAGACCAAAACTGAATTGAACTGATCTCACCCACAGGTATGGAGCAGCGAGAGTGCCAAATGAAACAATAAATGTGTAAAAGACAAATTCTCATATTGTCAATGTCTAACACTGGTTTGGTTGGACTTTGAAACAGGAATTTCTGTTGTTATTATTTTGTTATTTTCAGACTATAGACAGCTAATTGTTCATGTACTTTTGGTTGTTACCGAAAGCAAATGTTGCTGCAAACAGTTTTAGTCAAATTTTTTTAAATACGCCTAGAGACGAAGTATTCAAAGTGTTTATTTCCTGGTTTTTCGACAAGGGGTCCTAAAAAGCCCCGCCTACAACACTACTGCGCAAACCGTCATTTACTTAAAGGCCTACTTCACCGGTTGGAATATGAAGGTGTATTGAACTCGGAGATCCTATGAAGTATAAATGTGCAAAAAAAAAATTAAATTGGGTCATCCTAGCCTGAGAAAAGGCAGAAAGAGTGTTTTATGGTCTCACTGTCTAACCCTACATTTCTCTTTCTGTGACATCACAGAAAGAGAAAGGTAGGGTTAGACAGTCAATTTTGTTTGCACATTTATACTTCATAGGATCTCCGAGTTCAATACACCTTCATATTCCAACCGGTGAAGTAGGCCTTTAACATTTTGCCGTGTTTAGAGGAAAAACAATGACAATACGGTAATGGAAATGATGATATGGTTATAACGATAACAATATGGGAATTATAATGACAAAAGGGAGCAAAAAACACAATATTGCTTTATATTTAAATTTTTTTTACTTATTGTTTTATTTATTTCTCTTTTATTTTCTCTTTCTCTTAGACATTTATTTTTATTATTTTATTTATTTATTTGGCACTATATTGACAGACCTTTTTTTCTTCTTATTGGAGAAACGTTGACTAAAAACTATTCGACTGACTCACCTCGTCCAGTTCATATTGTGTGGAGAACCTGTTGGTAGCTCCCTCAAACGCTTCGTTTGCATTCCTGGCAGCAGAGACAGACAGATAAAAATTTTGAACAGTTTTCAGTATAAAGCCTCCACACAGTTCAACAACACCACAAACTGCCTCTCAAATGACCACCACGTTGCATCACCACCTCTTAAACAGTGCTTACAAAAACGGTACATTGTAACCTTTCTGAGGGTAGAATTTATTGCCAAAATGACACTGCAAAAAGTGTGTGTGTGTGTTTGTGCGCACGTGTTTGTGTTCTTGTGATAGTAATTCCTGTCTGTTGAGATTTTAGAGCACTTCATGCTTCTGTCTGTTGACAAGCGTTATGGCTATGCCCATTTCCTTTTCCAGCAAGACTTGGCACATGTCCATAGTGCCAAAACGACTAGTAACTGGTTAACTGACCATGGTATTACTGTGTTGATTGGCCAGACAACTCTCCTGACCTGAACCCCATAGAGAATCAATGGGCTATTGTCAAGGGGAAGATGAGACACACCAGACCAAACAATACACACAAGTAGAAGGCCACTATCAAAGCAACCTGGGCGTTTATAACACCTCAGCTGTGCCACAGGCTGTAACCTCCATGCTACGCCTCATTAATGTAATAATTCATGCAAAATAAGATCCCTGACCAAGAATTGAGTGGATTAATGAATATGCTTTTCAGAAGGCCAACATTTCTGTATTATAAATAATTTTCTTGATTGGCCTTAAGGAATATTCTAATATTTTGAGATGCTGGATTCTTGCAGCACGCTATAGGTGTCCACTAAAAAGTTGGGAAGGGTCCCAAAAAAAGTGAGAAAAGCTACACTTTTTTTGGGCCCCCCTCGTTGGGGTGTCAAACCGTCCCAAAGGCTTGGAGCTAAACACTGCCGTCTGTTGATTGGTCGACAGGATAATTTCCGTGTGAGAGCTAAACCGCTGTGTGCAGTCACCTCGGCAAGAGTAAAGAGTCATTTAGGGGAAAATGTCGACGCACAGCTCTGTTATAGTGTGGCGTTTTTCCTCTTCATTGAATTAATCAGCGGCTTCACTGTGTCCCGCTGCTACGATGTCACCGTAGTTAAGTAACTGCAGCGGCCATCACTGCTCAACGGCTCTGACCCATAGACTGTACAAACTGTGACCACTGCTATCGCTGTCCAGCATAAACCCCGCCTACAAAGTAAGGGTGATGTCGGTGGTGGAAACGCAAGCAAGATCTAGCGTTGCTGTGCTGAGCTGAACCGTGCCGACCCGAACCACACCACTCAGTGGAAACGTGGAAGGAGCTTTAAAATGCTTCAACACAAGAATTAGATTCCTTTTTAAGTTGAGAGTTCTCACAATCTAACTGCTGTGTTAGTTTGGTTTCTCCACCCTGACAAACACATGTTCCGGGGTAAACCATGAAATACTGCTTGTAAATCCCTTGAAATTAAAAAATGGCTAAATTTAATGGTTTAGCACCGACAGGAAAATACAGCCTATCATCGACCTCAAACCAAAAACACTAGCATCACGTTTTCCTTCCCAATTACATATTGGTCAAAACCCAAATACACAATCTGACATATTTGTTCGTGACTATGAAAGGGAGATGTCATCTGTAAAAACCAATAAAGGAGGCAGCAGGCATAGTCCAAAATAGCAACCTACCCTTTACTGACGTATTCCCAGTGTGCTCTGATGAAGTTCCAGACCAGCGCCTGCCCCGCCACGTTCTGGCCTATGTTGTAAATAATGTGACTCATGTCCTTCACACGTATCTTCTCAGGGTCTAAAGTGTACTCCAGGTATCTGCAAAATAAGGAAGGTTCTTCATTTAAAACAAGGCATCACAGGCAAAAATATTGTTTTTTTTTCAAGCACTGGTCAATTCTGAGATTTTTTGGGTATGTTGCTTACATGTCTACTTTCATACTACCACAAATAAAAGGCCTAAAATGCACATTTAGATGTTTATTTGACTAAATCTTGAACCAAGAAACATTTAAACTTCTAAAGCACTTGCATCAACTACACTTTTCACAATCATGCTAAGCAGTATTCTGAAGGTTACCACAGAAGGATTAGTTCAAATGTTGTCAATTGCGATAAAAAAAAAATCTTAAAAACATGACTGAAATGCATTTCTTTTTTAAATGAGATGCACATGTGTGCATAATAAGTTAGATATTGTCAAATTTGCATATTTCCCCCAAAAATATTGTTTTATTGTCAGAAATCAACTGGCCTAGTTTCATGAGAACATCTTTAAGATGTCACCCTATTCCCGTGCAGTGTCTCGCCTTGATACTTAAACTGCATGTTTTGACTAAAATGATTATTTATCGGCCACATCAGTACTTTATACATAATCGTTTTTTGTTGTGTTCACCTGTTGAGCAGCCAGATCTTCCTGGTGCAACTCAGAGCTCTGGAGAGGAGCTCTTTCTCTGAGAGGTCGCTGGTGTTCTGAGATTTCTTCCAGGCAAACTCCCACTCTTTCCTCCCGCCGGCAGCCACAGCTTGGCAGTAGATTATATGCCGCAGTTCAGGGTGGACGCTGCATCGCACACAGGCACGCAAACACACACACACACAGTTATTTCCCCATAGAACCATCTCCTTTTCAAGTTTTTAGTGGTTGTTTTGGGCTGTTTGGACTTGACATATTTCTGCCTTTCAGCATGTTTGCAGACACACTGAACATCTTCTCCCTCTGGCACATAACAATTCCATGCATGTAGGCCTACAGTATATACATGCATGTGTGATGAGGTATTGAGCACATACAGTACACACATTAAATGAGGAGTCAGTGTTTCTCCACTTTAAAGTTGCACTACAAAACTTCCCCAATTACTGATTTCAAAAGGCTGCAGAGTAAGGCACTGTAAATACAGTATGTAGGACTAGGATCAGTTAAGAGGACATTGTATGAATAGGATGATGATCCAAATTGGTCACCAGATAAGGATTGCATTGCATTTTAACTTAACAATCCTGCAAAGTGCAAGTTTAAAGATAAGAAGCTCAGTGCATAGTGGTAACAACAGCCACAGTACAGTTAACACTAAAATGTTATTAGGTGACACCTACCTTTACTACATCCCTGCTGGAAGGTAAAGCTACAGAATACAATGACAGCTTTTGCAATGAGAGCATTTATTATTTATTTGGATGGTTAAAGTATTATAGGCAAGTTGTGGAGGATTCAGAACATATGAGGTAGAAAAGTAATGTTAAGTTCAAATTCTAAATGATATACTGTATATACTCATACAGAAATGTTCATACTTGTTAGTGCCGTTGTTCATCCAGTCGGCGAACATCTTTGTAGCCATCGCTATGCATTCTGGGAGTCCATTGGAACATGCAACCTCTATGGCAACGAGCCAGATGTGCCTTGGAATGAAGAACAGTTTCATTTAAAAAGGTCTTAAATGGCATTAAAGGTTGAGTGGTATGTGTTTTGAAGAAAACTGAAAGAGGCTGTTAAAAACGCAAGTAAGTGCATCTTGAATTGGGATTATTTTGTCAATACTTCACGTCTTCTTTTGTGTTTTTGCCACATGGGTGTAGCCGAACACATAGCAAAGTATTCAAAAGTGTTATTAAAAGGCAGGGCACGTTTATTTATACAGCACATTTCAGACTCGAAAATAAATGAAAGTACAATATAAACAAGTGAATTGTTAGTAATCACTAAGTGGTCTGCTAGTATCTCTGTTGAAAGGTAAAAAAAAATTGATTGCTTGAGAGCTTTGTAACTACATTGTTGCCCTGTAAATCGTTTTCTAATGTTTATTTTGTAGCGTGAACATGAATATTTTAAAGATAGATACAGAAGAATCATGCAATTGAGTTTTAACTTCATTGCATCTTGCATTTGAAATAACCCCCCTGACTTCTTTGCGTGTGGCGGTGGTTCCATGCACCAAGCAGCAGCACACAGCGTATTGGAATGGCGGTCATGTCTACAAACCATGACGTGTGAGCCAACAACGCCAGCTCGCACATCTGTTCTTAATTGGCACTTTTGAAACTGGACTGTGTGAGTTTGTTAAAAAAAGAAAAAGAAAATTGAAACTGGAAACATGTGTGACTCTGCTGGAGCATTAACTTGAGGAACTAAATCTGTGCAAAAAAACGACAAAATTGTTAAGAACCACGAGGGATCAGTAAAAAAAAAATAATAATAAAAAAATCTATTTTTTTTCTTACCGTAAGGAGTAGTCCTCTGGGACTAGTGAAACGTCTGTGTCATTTCCGAAGAAGTCGTACAAGCCCTTAACCTGTTGCTGGAGGTAGGCCTGTGGGGAAAGAGTGGTTTCCAGGAACACACACAGTAGTATATAACATATTTTACTGCACATCTGTCCATGTTCTGATAGGGGGGATGTGCATACACATTTCACACCAGCGGTCGATCACATTCCCTCTCTTAAATCCACTATCCACTACGGGCCAATTAAAGGTGCTACGAGGAACTTTTAAATATTTCTGAAACAGTCTCATTTTTCTTCTGATGATCATAAATTACGTATTTTTTTTCTTTTTATATTAATGTCATGGGTATGCTCACCGAAGAACTACAGCTGGCGTAGTAAAAAAAAAACAGTACCGCTTTTGTCCAAATGGGCTGCTAGAATCAACACAAACTAAAAGATCCCCTTAGCACCTTTGATAAGTTGGTGAAGTAATACATACGAGATACATTTTTGTTTTCTTTTTGGAATATCACAAGTTCAAAGTGACACGTGCCTGCATGGGTCCATACACCTCGGAGCGCTCCAGCATCCTGACTGTGTAGGCCAGGTGGTCCACTGCGGTTTTCCAGGGAAGGTGCGCTCTGTCGTTCCGAAGAAAGCGGGTTGTATTCAGAGCCAGAGTCAGGTCCACAACGTTGGCCCTGAAGGGAAACCCCCCACACAGATTGGATTTGTTAAGATCAGGGTGTGTGCAAATGATGAGACACACCAGAATCACACCTATATTTCACACCTTATGTGTCACAGTACGAAACAGAAAAGTGGAAATTGGCAGCAGTCTGGATCAACAGAATCCAAGTGGTTACCTGGCCAGATTAAATGCATCATCAATGAGCTGGGCTCTGTTCAAGACTGGGATCCGCTACAAAAAAACAAAAAGAGAGAGATGAGGGACAGTAGGCATCTCAATTTACGAAGATGGCAGAAGAGACAGCAGAAAAGCTAAATTTGTATAATTCTGGCCACATGATTTATCAGCACTTGGAAACGTTCAAGGAAAGAGGCAAAAATAATAACTAAGTATAACTTTTCACAGAAACATTTGTGTTTTATTTCTATTTCCTCCCTAGGTTTGTATGGTCAAATCCAGTTCTATGTCATTGGTTTTTCTTAAGCCACATCATTCGGCTGCCAGTCTGACTCTTGACAGGAAACAATTTGTCTTTCTATCCAACAAAGGAGATCCTCTCCTCACAAATATGAAAAGGCAGCATTTGAGGACGCCTTTATTGTTGCTCATAACAAAAGGCCTCCAGTCAATTTTTAAAAAACAATCGGGTCTTTGCATGCAAATGTGTGTGGTAACTAAACCAAAAACAAAAGAGTAGTTATATCTTCACAATATATTTCATGTTTCAGTTGTTCACTTACCAACAGAGGAAGGAAACAATCTAATGTTTAGTCGATATTTAGTCTGCCAAGAACTCCAAAAACATCAGGGAACAACTTGTTGTACTTTTTCGACAATTTCTTGTAAAAGAGCGGCTTGTATTCATGACCTTATGCAGTCAAATGAACTGTTCCTACGTGGGAAAATTTGTATTGGGCTCATTTCAGTGATTGTCTATCTCATTCTCTGGCTCGGTACTCACATGTGGGTCTTTCTCCAGCTGAGTGAGGAGGCGTTGCCAGTTCTCAGGGTTGTAATTGACTCTGTAAAATCCAGTGCAGTTGACGTTCGCCAGAATCCACTCGCCACTCTTAGACATTAATTCGTCCTTCTTTACTGTTCAAATGGGGCCAGATGTTGGTCAAAGGTTAAGTCATACTTTAATCGATCAATCAAACTTGTATCATAGCCCAATTATACACAGAAAATGCCTCAAAGGGCAAAAAAAATATAAACAAAAACACCACAAACCATATACAATCAAGAGAAATGACCTCATATAAAAGCATTATGAACAAAAAATATGACATAAATAAAAATGATACTCACAGGGACTCATTACATTTTGGGGTTGATCTACTAAACGTTTGCGTGTATAAAAATGTGCGATAAAGGGATTTCACCCGCAAAAAAAAAACGTTCAAGCTGATCTACTTTTACGTTTGCTCACTGAGGATTGTGTGTCAAATAACATGCGCTGTCCATTTACTACCTTTGCCTCAATGAAAATGCAAAATCAGGCGTTTCTTCCCGAGTGCCCAAAATAGGCTATGGGAGGCGTACTGTAGATGCAAAAAGGTTTATCAAGCACACACACACTGTGATTTACAAAGCCTGAAAATAATTGTGGTGGTTGTGATTGGGTACTTATTTAAAATGTTTGAAAAGCAGGTGTTAAACTGTTGGATAAAGATACAGAGAACATGTCGAGCAAAACTAACGGCGGTTTGTATGAAAAACAAAACCTTGTGTGTTGTTGTATATTCTGTTACCTGTGCCGTTGGTTTCCAACATGACAAATGAATGAGATGTTTCTGACATGACTCGGATCGGGACGTACCACCATAGACTTAACAGACAGAAAAACAAGTAGACAGAGAACAGTGTGGGTAAGTACATGGTAGGATAAAGCCAGGATGATCCAAGATATAATTATTTGATATTCTATACAGTCAGCGATGAGGAGTAAAAATAACAACCTACAAAGAAAGCCTTTTTAGTAGAAGGTGACATGAATATATGCAGCATCTAATCTGCTTTAAAGGTCGCATATTATGCTTCATTTCAGGTTCAAAATTACATTTCTCACTGTGCCATTGCTGAATCTGCTCTTTTCACCCTCCGTCTAAAACGCTTCGTTTTAGAGCCTGTCTCTTTAAGCCCCGCCTTCCAAAAAGCCCAGTCTGCTCTGATTTGCCCTGGATCTAACTGCCGGTTTGAATCGAACTGCCAGTTGGATTCAGGGGTATCATTACAGGGGAGATAAGTCTTACTGGGCCTTTTGAACACATTTTTTCAGAAAAGTGGAGGTGGAGAAAAAGAGAGTGTTGTTTTTACACATATTTCTGAAGTCTCTATACACACCAGGGACCCATATTAATGTTGAAAAAACTTGACAAAGTGCATTAAGCATAATAGGTGACCTTTAAGATATTTGCAATGCCGTAATGTGGAAGCCAGAGCTGTTATGGTCTGGATGTTGCCGAAAAAAAACTCAAAAGCATGTCGGATTACATTTTTGTGAAACTCAACTGTGGCAGTGTTAAAGACATAGTTACAAAACATTATTTCAAAACATTCCTTATGGCCAAAGGCTGTAATCTGCTGTAATCAGCATGAGTAAAGTCATGGCGGCCTCACTGTTATTTTTGCCAAATGAAACAGACACAAGAATCAGACTCTTTAATTATTCAGTGACACTGATCTCAGAGGGAGTTGGATAATACCAAGTGATGGAGTCGCCAGAGAACAGATTTATGATCCACCCTTGGCTTTTGTCTAATACTAGCAAGCATGGTTAAGATCACACTTAAGATGTGAAATTCCAATTCTGAGTACTGGAGGAGGAAGTCTTAATTTTAAACCATTGTTGACTACATGTTTTCTTGTTATATCCCCCCCCCCCCTCCCCCCTCAGTCCTAACTTCAAGTCGACATGCCAACAAGTGACAACAGCATCTAAGCTTTACAGAATTGAAAGGTGAGCTTTGACACGGTCCTTCTAACTGGTGTTTAATGTCGACCACTCTCTCAATCTGTGCAATCAATAACCGCAAGGTATTAAATTACATTATTTTATTACATTGTCCTCCAAAGTAATACTTATTATACTTTAAGCTCTGTTTTGTCCTTAACCAACTCCTGCAGGGGAAGTGTGAGTCTTTAGCCATTTCATTCTAGCCACTACATTTAAAAGCCGTGCGGTGGTGTATGGTTCTTTTATCAGAGCTTTTTCACTGCTGCGTCTAGCAACGACATTGATGAGAGCTGTAAGACTGAACCAAAACCGTTTACATGTTTGATCATAAATGAGATGTAAAATGAGACAATCAGTGCGAAAATGCTATTTTAACATGGTTTTTCTTAATCCCTTTGTCCGCTCACCCAGGAACAACTGCTGGCGTCGTAAAAACACTAACGTTTTTTGCCCAAAGGGGCCGCTAGAATGAACACAAACTGAAAGTTCCACGTAGCCACTTTTAAATAAACTGTGAATTATGAGTGCACTGAAGCAATGTCTATTTAGCACATACCTAGATTCGGAAGAGTGTTTATACATGAAACGCTTCTGGTGGATTTCTCCATTGGTAGTGTTGATGGTGATGATGGGATAGCCACTTTGTTTTGTCCAGGGGTCCATTACCCTGGCAACTTTAGTGAGACCATTTTCCTCATCTACGGCCTGCAAACATAGCACAGGTGGGTTTATATGTAATGATATAACTACCATTATTACGAAAAAATACACAGGTACTGTCATCATTTTCATTAAGAACCTGTGACAAAGAAAACACCTAATTTTAGACTTCACCTTTTGAATGTATTCCCAGAGGTCGTTCTGGTCAACGTTTCTATTCTTAAACTCAGACAGGTACATCTAACACAAAATGAGAGATAACAAGGGAGAGAGAGAGAGAGATAGAGGTAATGGTTAAAGGTAACATACAGTATTATGCACATTTTCAGGTTACAATTTTTATTTTGAGCTTCTAGTAGTTTTCATGGTGGAGTGTCCAATAATGCTCAAAATGTCATTGCTAATTCTCCTCTGTTCAGCCTGCCTCTTTAAGCATCCGCCTTCCAAAAAGTCTGTTCCGGTTGCCCTAATTCTAACTGCCAGTTAGATGTATGATATCATAAGGGGAGAAGGCACGAACCAGCCCCCCCCCCCCCCTTTACCAACCTAACCTAACCTCAGAGAAATTCACTGGGGTTTTTAAACACAGGTTTTCAGGAAGGTGGAGGTGACAAAATGGAGAGATAGTTTTCTTTCTCATACTTTGGGAGTCTTTAGTCACCAAGAAGAAGTGCAGTTTGCATAATAGGTGACCTTTAACACAGTTTTGTCCGTTTGCGTTATAATTATTTATTGATTATTCTATGCAGGAGGGAAACATTGAACTCAGAAACAATGTTGAGAGCTGGGACATGTGTTTGGCTTAAGACAGTTTTTCTGTCATTTTGTGGCCGGTCTCGAAGGACAATGATGGATGTTGTAGGTCAGGACTCAGCAGGGGGAGTGTTTCTCAATCCTGCACCTGCCTGCTCCTTCCCCACGGGGTTAATATGACACCCTCATTGATTTAGCTCCAGGCAGTTGGAACTACGAGTGGACACATCATTTGGTATACACGAGTGAACCTGTTTTTAATTTGTCTTTCCCGATGGCCACAGACATAAACCAGATGTGGGAATGTGGGACTTCAGAGCAGCAGTGATGGTGTTATTGTCATCAGATCAGGTCAGGTCAGTGAATAGACGCACGTGGAATGAAACACACTTAGTACACTGCGACTGTCAGTTAGGACAATAAACCTACATTTTTATTCCAAAATCTTATTTGTGAAAGTCAACTCCTGACTCATCATTATCTGTCTAACCTTTTTGTAATTTGGGCTCTATTCCAGACTACATTCCCTTCAGTCGGCACTGTTAAGCCAGTTTGCTATTGGTCAACTATAGGCAATATTGTGTGTCACCATTTCACCAAAGTTGACAACGCAAGAAAACATTGGTGGCAATTTTCCTTTGAAACTAATGATCCTAATGAGAAGAAAAATAGATTTTGACGCAAGATTTTGCTGTTTCAGATACCATTATCTGAAACAGTCATTGGAGCAGTTTCAACAAGAACTGAGCATACTAAACTTCATGAAGGTAGGACTTATTGTCGGGATGTTGTGTTAGAAATGTTATTGAGTTGTATTAGTTTTACGATGTACCAGGTATACCTAATTAAATAATCAAAGCATTATAAAGTATAATAGGGCAAACTAATCCAATCACTTCTCCTTGCTCACCAAAGGATCATGACACCACATGTTGAAACCACTTGTCAGATTTTCCCTTATTAATTCTGTATAATGTTGAAACATTAGGCATTTATTTTGTTGTGAATAATGCTAATCAAGTATTGGAATGTCTTTTGTTGTCTTCTGATGGTTGACTATCTGTTTTTATTGAGATGATTATGAGGATACGATGTCAGACAGTGAGCCGATTCTGGAGCTGGGAAGGGTGAACATTTTTTAACCGCAAAAACTACAAATTATTTTGTGGATAGGTTAATTTTATTCATTAATTTTCATTTTTTTTTATTCAATAAACGCGTGAATAATGGCAATGAGAATGTGGGAATGCGCGTTGATTTACGCACCGCTCCTAACACAGCATGTTCTTTAAAAAAGCTGTGTGTGCCAATATTTCTGGCGCCACTTATGGCCAACCCAAATCTCTGAGAGCGAAAGTGAATCCTTTACTTTGATGGTTGCATGCAGTTTGCTTTTCTTTTTCTTGGTTGCATTCAGGAAATCCTTAATTGAAGAGGGCGAGCGAGGCATACCCGATATCATTAAGGGCTTATGTGATTTTAAAGCAGGCTTTTCTTTGCCCCAATTAAGGCATCAAATTAGAAAACTTTGCGGTGCGCTTTCTCTGCCTGCTCCACCCGTGTCGTAAATCATGTCATCTGGTGAGCTGTGAAATTGTTAAGAGGATGCGTCTGCTCTGAAAAAATAAACAACTTTGCCAGGAGGACACTGCACTTGGGTCTGCCCTAAGCACAAACGAGGGCCTCACTTAACTTGGGACAGCCCCGATTTCAGCCCATCTGAATGAGGTTAATAGTTAAGGCTTACTTTGACACCTTTGTTGAACACCCTTTCCTCCACGGTGTCGGCCAACATTCTCAGCACACACGACCCCTACGGAGTGAGTGTACAGCAAATACATGTTAACGTCTATATTCATGGTGCAGTGATATGGACGCAAATACAACAACAACAACAAAAAACAATACAGACATCTCTTGACCACCTTAACTCTTCGGTATAGACCCCATGGCTGTGGAAGCCCCAACTCTTGTTATTTTGAGACATGATGTGTACTCATTGATTCATTGACTCTACCTTACAGTAGGTTATAGTATCAAACAGGAACATTATCTCATAAGTGGTCTGGACATCTTGAGACGGAGCTCTGAGAGGACGGGATGAATCCAGAGCGTCCTCCTCAAACGCAGCGTGGAATTCGCCGAAGAAGTTTCTGTCTCCCTGAAGGAAGCAAATACAGACAATACGTGAAGACATTTTTCTCCTAGTCTAAACTTATCTCTCTTGTTTACAGCTGTATATCAAATTGTACCTTTCTGTATACATTCAAGGCCGCCATTGTAAATAAGAAACTGTTCTTAATGACTTGTAGAAATAAAAAGTGAAAAAATTATAATAATCTAAATACAAATAATAATAATAATAATAATAATAATAATAATAATAATAATAATAATAATAATTCTTATAATAATAATAATTATTATTATTATTAATATTATTATTATTAATATTATTATTATTATTATTATTATTATTATTATTATTATTATTATTATTATTATTATTATTATTATTGTTTTTGGAGCCAGGAGTAAGAACATTTGAGAGCAACATAATAATAATAATAATAATACATTTTATTTCGAGGCGCCTTTCAAAAGCTCTCAAGGTCGCCTTACATTCAAAGAATTCAATAACATACAGTATACTGTTTAAAAGCAGGTGTCTAAATGGTTATATGTATATACAGACAAAAAAAATCTACCAAGCAGTCAGTGAACCTTCTGAGCGAAACTTAACTATGTTAAACGTTGGCTCCACGTGGTCCACTGCGAGACTTGACATGTAGCTGGCAAAGCCCTCGTTCAGCCAAATTTCGTTCCACCACTTCATTGTCACCAGATTTCCAAACCACTAAAAAAAACAGAAAAAGAGAACATGTGTCAACTTGAGTCTGTCAATTGCTGGATGCTCTATAATCTAAAAAATTTCTCATATCATAACATTGTTTTTGCCGCACAAAGACTTTCCCCCCCCCCCCCCCCCCCCCCCCTTTCTGACCTGGTGTGCCAGTTCATGTGCGATGATATTGGCGATGGCTTCCTTGTGCAACACTGAGGTCACTCCTTCCTCATAGAGCAGCATTTCCTCCTGGTATGTGATCAGACCCCAGTTTTCCATTGCTGCAGGACCCAAGTCTGGCAATGCAATTTGATCTGGAGAAATCGTATATAGAGATATATGAACAGATAATCAAATTATTTACTGTAGGGGAGAACGGGGGAATCTGAGGCATCGGGTAATGTGAGCCGCCCCCTGTATCTAGGCAATGGAAAACATTTGTGGTCATGTGAGATATATGTTTTCAAGCCCCTCTCATTTCCCCATGGCCCTGAAAGAGAGGACCTCATGGTGCTGTGGTAAGCATGTTTTTTTCACCAAAATAGGTATTTTGCATGTAAAAGTAAATTTTCTTGCTGTCAACTTAATCAACTGTTGTGCCAAAGCAAATGTATTCACGTAGAAAAACTTCTATCAAACGTGTTGATGAACTACCAACATATGAAACCATGTGATGCTGATAACTGAAGATTAGCCTGAAATGCTAAGAGAGGTAGTTTTTTTCTCAAATTGTGGTGGTGGGGGAAAGTGAGCCAAATGCTGTGGGGAAAAGTGAGCCACTGTCTCACTTTCCCCCACCATGAGGCACAAGTTAAGTTTAGTCTTAAACATATTTTAATGTAATATTGTTAACATATGTTTTATTTTAATGTCATACACATTGTAGAAAAGCCATCATGCCAAGGAAATACACCAGGAAGACGACCTGGGGCAACCACACGGAAAGAGCACCTTCTCATCTTTCCCTGTAACCTTCAGGGCTGGAATGTAGAGTAGGCCTAGTTGTAGAGTATGACAGGCTGATGTTATAATCCAGTTGGGTCTTCTCCTGTGTTCTGAGTCCCAGGCTGTTCTCGCTGGTTCTGATTTTCCTATGCTTTGACCCCCAGACACTAGCTGGCTCTAAGGGTCCTGTGTTCTGACCCCCAGACTGTGTTCTAATCTCACTGGTTCTATCTTTAATTTGAATCTTATTAAAACCTTTTGAATTATAATATGTTGTATTTGATTTTGTTCAGAGTTACTTTCAAGTGTTTAGAAAATTAGCTTTGCTTAATTGACCAAACCCCATCATTCTTTTACTAGTCCGACATTAGTTCTGGAATGTGTGGCTAGCTTTCAGGATTCTTACTGTTACAATATGTGTTGTTATGGTAGTTTCAGAGTGGAAAAAGTAAGTGGATCAGTTTACCCCACAGCTGGGGTAAAGTGAGCCACATGACAACTTTTTTAAAAACAATCATATTTTCACTGCCATTTCTCTTGAACAAATTCTGCTAATGCCCATTTCTAGGAAACATCATGAATTAATGGGAAATGTGTAAATTTGAGTGATAAATCATTTTAGCTCCCTTAGAGGGGAGCAAATGTAAAAAGTGGCTCAGATTACCCCGTTCTCCCCTACATACATTTACTTTCCCAGAAAGTATGGCGTCCTGGCAAGAGCAACCAGAGTCGCTGATAAAATGTTACCTATTTCCAACAAAAAACTGTTTGTAAAAAATGTATTTAAATTTTTTCCTAAAACGTATCTATTAGAATACGAACCCGTTTATCGTTGCTATGTCTTACCTAGCTTTTTCAGTTGGTAGTTGCTTCCGAGGTAAGTCTCGTAGAAGGTGAGAATGTTCCCGGTGATGTTGGCTGCATATTGAGTGTGTCCTGCTGCAGTGGCGTTAGGACGGGCAAATGTCTGGATGAACAGGACGCAGTGGTAAGATAAAGCACAGAAGATGCGGTCCTTCATATTTTGGCCAGGAAACATGACAAGGAGTAGTTAGTAGGCTACAGAAGCCAAGAACGGCCATAATTACAATCCCGTGTTAATGCGCTTATTTTGTGATAACCAGTGAATGATCTCCAGGAAACAAAGCTTGTTTGTCATGATGAGGAGAAATGAAAAAGTCTGTTTCTTAGATCTAGTTACCTAGATTATTAAATGCTGTTATCTCAAGATCACCAACCAGTTATCTTGTTATGGTAAGTAAACAAATGTTAACTCAAGAAAACGATTGTTATCACAAAAGGTTGTTTCCTCTTATTATGCCTCGTCTACACTGAGGAGTGAGGTTCGGGTCTGCACGGTAACCCTAGATCTGGGTTGTGTTTCTATTGCTGACTCCCCATTTAGGCCGGGTTTATGCCGGACGGTGTAGGCCTATAGATACAGTTTATGGGTCAGAGCTGTTGAACGTAGCTGGCCGCGGCAGCTACGAAGCTATGGTCCCATAATAGCAGTAGACGACTGATTAATTCAATGAAGAGGAAAAACAATTAACAAAGGGATGCAATCCGACATTTTTTCGCTAAACACAAGGCTGTAATGATACTGTCTTGCCAATCAATGGACTGCAGTGTGTAGCTCCACCCCCTTTGGGACGGCTTGGTACCCCAACGGAAGGGTCCCAAAAATAGGTGCGGCTCGGCTTGTTTATTTTGGAGCCTTTCCCAAACTTTTGACAGTCGAAACACAAATGAATCCATGCAGAGACACACTGAACCAAACCCCAACGCTCAGTAGAAAAGAGGCATTACTAACAATATTAGTTGAGGTTTCCAATATAACTTATAACATAAAAAAGGCCCTTCATTTTCCTCAAGATCATGAAGTAAATAACCCCCTTATCCCAAGATAATGGGAAATACAAATATTTTAAGGCAAGGCCATTCTTTTCGTAAGTTAGTTAGCTGCATTGTATATTGGAAAGGCATTTGATACCCTACCAAAACTCTTGGCAGAAGTAACACTTTCCAGTTATCCTCATATCAAAAGTTGACTGGCAAAGATTACAGTCACAATTTCCACTGCAGTCAACCAAAACAACCTTACAGTGTTACATTGAATTCATCATAAATCTACAGACGCACACGTACATTAATTTCCACACGCTCATGTGGGGAAGGGGTTGACGTGAACTCGGAAACTGCGATGGCAAACAAGTACGTCGACATCTTCGGCGTCGAATGAAAACTAGTGTATTGCCAGTCATCGTTTAGAATATTGGATTCTGAGAGAGTGGAAATGAGGCAGTGTAAGTTATCACTGTGCATCTTTTGATTGCTCAACGAACAGTAGGCCAGTTTTTTTTTCTTTCACCTAACATTTGACCATTTGCTAGAGCTGTGGTGTTTCGCGGGTGAATGATGGTCACATCAAACACGGCCTTCATGTCTGGCTCATCGAAACAGGGAAAGAGGCCCCTGGTTCCTGTTGGTTCCATATTGGTGGCGACAAGGTATCTATAAATACAAAATGAATATTATTTGTTTAATCATCAGGTGTTTACTGAAGAAACACTGGATGGAAAAGTAATGAGGTAGCAATGTTGGTATCATAGAGAAAATGTGATGCACAAGGTTAAAGGTGCACTATGTAACTTTGGGTGTGTCAGAGAAGTGAAAATGTTCTAAGGTATATTCTCATAACTGAATAAACAAACTTTCCTCAAAGTGAAATTGGATCCCTGGAACACTGTTTGAAATACAACAGCTACATGAAAAGTAAGTTTTACTGTTTTTGTTTAAAGTAGCAGGGCCCAGTTTTGTTTACTCACAAATTATAGTCTTATGTTTGAGTTCAGGTGCAACAGAATTAATTCTAGAGTATATAGGCTGTGACGTTTTGTGAACGAAGTGCAGGCTCTGCAAATGTAAAATAAAAAATAAAAATTAAATCCCCTTCCCATGAAACTGCATAGTGCACCTTTAAAAACATTGACTGCTTTGCAAATGTTTGTGTGTGTCTTTCAAATACAGGTGCCCACTTTGTGTCCACAAACATTTTAACCCAAACACACAGGAATGTACAGATTGTAGAGAGATGCATACCAAAGCCAGTGTCAGACCACTGAGCAACATCAGTGACCAGTACCAGTATTATTTGGTCTATTAATTTATAAAGGTGTAAATGAATGTGAAAAATAAGCAGATGACATGAGTGATAAGAGGGATATCCTGTTCCTGAAAGATTTACAGAACCGAGTAAATAATGAGACAGACTGTGTGTGTGTGTGTGTGTGTGTGTGTGTGTGTGTCAAGTCAACCCACACTTTGGGAACAGTGCATTTGTGAGGAAAGACGTCAGTATTTGTATACGCGTTTAGTGTTCTTTTACCCCATGGGCCTGCCACGACCGATTTACCAATTACAGTAATTTGATTAATGCGACAGTAGCTAACAATGGCACCAAAGCAGTTTGATTACTAGGATAAATTGGGCTTCTTACTCCTTTTAAAAAAGTGAAAACTAAACTCTTAAAAGCGGATGGATTAACCACAGCTCCTAAACTATAGCCCACTCTGTTTTTATAAGACTGCAAACACATCTGATCTTTATCTGGTTTTCATTAAAGACTCACTGACTCAAATCCAGATGTATTTGTACTATGATTACTTTTTGGCTTGGTGTGGTTTATTTTTCAGTTTTTTAGCAACTCAAATTTCAGTCAGTTGGCCAACTTTGTTTTATAAGCTGGACTCGTTACCGGAACAAAGAGTTGAGTCATCTCTTTGTCACTTCTATGGAAGTGGTTAGACTGATGTGTATATTGAGCACAGTGTGTTAGACCTCGCAGCTTCAATGTGTGCATAAAAAAACATGTTAGAAATGTAAGCTGGCTGCTTGTTCGATTTCCGTGTGACAGAGCTGGGCTATAATTATAGTAATGTAACAAGTTATGTAACTACTGTTGATTAATGAGTTATTGGTTACAGTGCAATGATTTGGACTGATTGGGAAGCAACATTTTGGATTGGAGGTTTGTTGATTTATCATCATACGTCTAAAGACTAACAACACAGAGCTTTTGAAGATGTCAAACAAGAAGGCAATTCTTCTTCAATGCAAATAACACCACCATACTTTCACTCGGGGAAACTGTCTCAATTGCACTGTAATGGCAGCGTTGTATAAAGGACCTCAAGGGACATGGACATTGAAATAGAGCATTTCTTTATTGAATAACTAAATACACAAAAAACAAGAATTAATAAATTGGTTTACAAATTCATTCATTAATAAATTATCAAAAAGAGGAACTATAGAAGATTTTACAAATGAAACTTTAAAACAGTAGATAAAAACATGGATGAAATTCTATTAATAAGAATATTTAAAAAACAAGCATTGAATTCACAAACTATTAAATGTCCATTGAGGTCCTCCATATGGATGCTGGAGAGCAACATGTGGACATCATTTATAGAAAAGCACGAGTCTTTTCATTTAATTTTGTGAGGCACTTAACAATTCCTATAGAATAGTTAAACGGGGGATACTCTTTCTGACTGGAATACTCATTATTTCTAGGATACTTGGAAATACACTAGAAAAAAAAATTCCACACACAAAGCTTTACACTTACAACTGTTTTTGTGGTCGTGTGCTTACCTTTCTGTAGTGTTATCACCTTCACCAGCTGGTTGACCTTCAACATATGAGCTCACATACAGCCCTTCTAGATTGTCTAATATTGGTGCCCCGAAAGCATGAAACAAAGTGTAGTTTCGTCCAGCCTCCAGGACATCGTTCAACTGGATCTCTAGGAAGCTGCTTTCGTCTTGGTTTTTCTTCACCGCTGAAATGCCTATCGTTTGGTTTGTGTCTTGGTCCCTCACCACTGGTGGACCCATGGAAAGCTGCAGGTCCCTATTGTGGAGGAGGATGGTGCTAGTGGTCTCGACACAGCGAAAGCTCACAGTAAAGTTCCCTACTAAGAACATCAACTCGTGCATGGGACTGGTTCCGTTTGCTGCCGGGTCGATTCGGGTGGAGAAGTAAGGCTGGAGAAAGACCTTGTAGTGGTGAGGCACGAGATTCCTCGGCAGCCGTGGTGCCCTGGTGGTCGGGTTCAAGTTGAAGATCTCAGCCCTGTACACGATGAGCACTGTGACAACGCTGGCCAACGCAAAGACGGAAAGGACAACCAAGGCAGCGACCGGAGCCTTGGATGTGAAGGCCACTTTGGGCATGGTGACCGCTTCTTAAGTCCCGAATGGTCCCTTTTCAATCGACTGGTAGAGATGAGTCCAATGAGGTCCCACAGAGCATGTATGCCTCTCTCTGGTGCCCAATCACTGATCTGTTTCACGTGAAAGTAACCTCCTTCTCTCTGTTAAACAGGGCTTAGCAATGAAGGGTCTGAATCGTAAGATAAAGCATTAACTTGGGGAATTGCCGAAGGAGTGTGAAGAGGGCGATGTTCATTGGTCTCGTTTGAAATGATCAGATTGTGCTCTAAAACATCTGGTGGTGGTTACTGTGGTCTCCCCACTAATGCAAGGGTTAGGTAAACCTCGGGGAACACTGCACTGTCGAGCCCATCACACGCACACACACACCCACACACTTGCTCAAATTCCCTTCCTATGAATCCATAGCACACGCTGCCTGAAACATCATAAACACACATGCCTCGCTGGACACAAGAGCTGCCGGAGGGTGAAGATCAGCGTCATTGCTCCTGATTGCAGGTAAAGGTGTCCCAAGGGTCCAAGATCCAGTGACATTTCCCCCCCAACACCAGGGGTCAGATGATGGCTTTCCAAAGATACAAGATCAGGACAGAATCAGATCCTGAAGGACTTTGTAAAGATACAAGTCTAAACAGATCCCGCACAACGGACACACCACCGACAAAATATGGAAACATATGATGTGAGGAGTGCAGAGTAGGCTGGATTAGAAAGGAGGGGGGAAATAGAGGAGGAGAATGGAGAAGAGAGTGATTTTTGCAACTCACTAACTTGGCTGGAAAGCCCCCCAACCTGCATGGAATCCACAACCACCATGACCACAACACAAACATTCCTCCCCTCAGGAGAGGGAACACGGGGAGATAAATAGGCACCATGAGAACAATGTAGGAACAGAGAGGGTCTAGGTGGGTGCGGCGCTGGTAATTTGTGCTGAGAACAGATGTTCCCGTTGCAGAGTGGAGGAGATCAAACCGAGGCCGAAGTCGTGAAACACTCAAAATGGTGCAACAACCAAGGACAGTCTTTGCCGCAGGGTGACAGGTGGAGGAGAGGTCACCTGAGCCCGCATTCCTGTTTCACATAATATGTGTTTACTCCAATTAATGGGCTGCTAGAGACATCAGCATGCTGTTTATGACAGGTGTGAGAACACCCATTTGCTTTCAAGCATTTATCGAATAAACTTCTTATTAAATTCCATGTATTGAGTCACAGAGAAGTGCAACAGAGCCAAGGAAAAGCAAATAAATAATTCCAAGGGGCATTTAAAAAAAAAAAGAAGGTTTTGTTGGACCAGACAATTCAAAAGCACAGTCAATTTATGATGTGGTATAGAGCAGATGTTGGAACCTCTGTGTATGCGCGGGTCTTTTAGCCACACTTTGTGCGTCTGTTGCTTTCAGGGAGGGTTTACTCCTTAGACAGCAGGAGGTAAGTTTTGGAATGCCTATGCCCGCCGCAGAGAAATGTTTACACAAACACACAGTAATACCCTCGAGCAGGCCTCTGCTACTCGTCCAACACACCAGCACAAGCGCAGAAGTAAAACGATATCACAGCGGTGCATTGGCAAACTGGACCTTCTCTTGTAATACCTTTAACAGAGAAACCTTTAGTGAGCAAAGCTTTGAGAATGGAGACCTCTACTGATAAGGAAGATACTTGCAAAAGCACTGAATTCATTCCTCAGCTGTCAGAAGCAAAGAGTTGAAGCTTGTGGTAAAAAAAAGAAAGAAAATAAATGACAATTATAGATGCTGCGCAGCAATGGTCGGGCTCAGCAGAAAGGCCAAAACTAAACATTCATGCTCATCTTATCGAGTATGAAAATATGCATTTTTAAAGTTCTAATTATTTTATGGTTTCTGGTTAAGTTTAGCACCGCTCTGGACTTGTTTGCAACACACTGCACACCACCGCGCGGCGAGTTTACATAGAAAGTCAATGTATTTTGCGCGCCGGCGAGCGGTTCACGCGGCGCTGCCAGGGCGGCGCGGCCGCCGCAGGAGTTGAAAATATTTAACTTTTTGCCGCCGGCCGCGCCGCGATAGCCAATCAGCGTCGAGCTCCTCCCGACGTCACTCACTTCGAGACGACGGACAGAGGAAATTAAGATGGATGAAAACATAATAGTCACAGTTTGCTCCCATAAGTTCTGTGTGTCTGTTGCCTGCTGTGTACAGTTATCAGTTTTGCTTTATGAACCAAGTTAGCACCGGTTAGCTTGGGTAAAGCACCATCAGCACAGCAGACTGGTGGTCTCAGCACCGATTAGCACCAGCGCCAGCATATCCCCAGAGTAGGAGAAGGCTACTCTGGTCGGGCGGCGGACACAATATGACCCAATATGATCACGCGGTGCCGCACCGCGGAGTGCAGTGTGTTTGTACCTTTAGGAATAATAATCCTGAGTGGGGTCCTTTAAGCCTTGCTGCTCAGCCCCTAATACAACTTCACATATGTGTAACATATACAAAATGTGTGGTCTCAAACAGACACGTTCTGAACAACACAGCACAGCACAACAGCTGGATTGTGTTCAACTGTTTACTGCAGTGATTTGAGCAGGAACAATGACTCTCCATGACAGCAATGGAAATGTGCAAAAAAGGTTTCCAAGTCTATGAATTCCTTCATTTTAAGACAGGCAGGTTAAATGTTTTAAAACCTCGTAAAGTCCTTACATTCTCTCCGTCTCTGCTTTTGGAGAAAGACAGATATGATTAAAAAAAAATCACAGACGTTAACAATAAAACAATAAAGGGGTATCAAGAAAATAAATGTTGCAATCCAACACTGGAATGAAGCTTCCTTAAGCTGTGCTGCATTCCTGACAGGCTGTGATTACAACAGTTTAATAATGCCTTGGATTAACATTGGCTGTGCAGAACCAGATAGGGTTTTCCGTTTGTTCAGTATGAGGCTGTGTGGGAGGACTTGGTCCTGCTGACCCAGGGTCAGTACCCATCCATTTTCTGAAGCTTTTTGGTCCTGTACCATTTCTACTTGCCTCATGTTGTTGTTTTGTTTGAGTAATTTAAGAGCTGTGCCCATCAAAGAGAAAAGTAGGCAACTGTCTCAGAGGATAAACACTTAAAACTGAATTAAATCAATAATTAAACTTACACAAATAGTGACATTTACAGTATTATGACTCTAGACATTACACCCTCATTACATAGCAACAACGTTCTCAAAATAACTTCTGGATTTTACTCTGGAGTCTGGACATATAAGAGTTTCTTCTTGTTGGCAAATGAGGTGTTTTTTCTCATAGCATTGTACATTGTTTCTTGAAATGTTTCAGGACATGGCATGTAACAACTTTTTCAATGTATAGTTCAGACTTTATAATCAAATATATAATGATTTTGTCTTGACTATGGCATATGGTTTACGTTTTATACCTCAACAGTAGCCCTCGTGCTCGGTTGTAAGTAGCCATTTAGCTCCGTCACTAAATCTTATTTTCGAAATGCATGGGCCATGCGCACTTAGGTCAGGTAGAGTTGTAGTTAATGTTGTCGTTATTCCAGCAAATAGCTCCATTGAATATTAATCCAGGAAAGCACAACACAGTTCAATCAGACTAAATAAAAGAGTTGTAGAAACGCTGTGTATAATTGTCTCATCATTCGAGGAAAGTTTTTTCCAAGTGGAACAGCAGCTTCCTGTTTAAGAGTTGGAACATCTTGCAGTCTCAGTTTTTCTAATCTATAACTACTGTGTCCCTCTGAGTACAGTTCATTCAAATAGGGACAAAAATGCTATTTGTAAAAACAATATAAAGCTTTCTTCAGAAGTCCATCAACCAATGATGAGCTATGGAATGTGCTCTATTTGAAGGAAAAGTATTATTTTTTAATTTATTTTTATCTTATTGCTTCATTCTCGGGTTCAAGGCAAGGCCGCATAAACCATTCCTTTAACTGTGTGTGCATGTTTGAAGGAGACATGGGCAAAAGTTGCTTATCGATAATTAGCTTGACACAAATACTGGAAGTCAATGGGAAGTATTAGCCTGATTCCGCAGTCAGAAGATAAACTTTACAACATCACTAAACAGTCCTGGGTGCTGGTTGGGAATTGTTTAATTACCACCTCATGTTGCGTTCTGTAGTTTGTGGACTTTATGTCATTTTAGAATCAATTACATATTGGGAGTAAACTGTGCAGTGTTAATGCATCCACTCGTAAACAGAGACATTTTGTTTTGTTGACCTACTGACAAGCACATCTGCAATGGTTTGGGCATAAACATGGAAAATAAACTAGTCACAAAAAGCACGGGACCATTTAGTGATTTTGTGAAGTTTATCTTCTGACTATCGGCGGAGACCGGCTAAAACGTCCCATTGACTACCAGTATTTGAGCTAAGATAACTAGCGACGAATGCCCATGTATTCTTCAGAAATGCACGCACAGCTTGTATTGAACCCGTGAGTGAGGCAACAAGCTTAAAATGAAAAACTGTTGGACTATTCGGTTAATGTCTCACAGTTGGCTACCAAAGCCAGCTGTCGAGATGCTGAACACAGTAACAGGACTGCCCCAGGATGGCGGTCAGCTCCCCGTAGCTCTCCCCCCTCCAGGTGGGCAGCAGCCTCTCGTTGTTGAGGGCCTGGAGCTTGGGCGTCCCCTCCCGGAGGACGTGGTAGAGACAGGGCCAGCGGCTCTGGATCCTCAGCCTGGTCCTGCGGTCCAGCGTGATGCCACGGACGATCTTCTTGGCTCGGAGCTCACGCAGGGCCGGGAGCTTCAGACAGGAGAAGACCAGGCCTCGGCTGGGAGACACGTCCAGGTACTCCAGAGACTGGGACTCCAGAGTGTAGGAGATGCCCAAGTTCCTCAGTGGCACCAGGATATGTAGAGTCAGGGACTTGAGGTTAGGCAGGGATTTGGTGAGGGTCTGCAGTGTGGAGGGAGTCACCCCTTTAAAGACCCAGAAGTATTTGAGCTCCAGGACCCGGAGCTGCTGGAACTGGGCGAGCAGCGACACAGACATGTCCGACCAGTCGAAGTGTGAGCGCATCTTGGTGATACGCGGGCAGCTGTGGGTGAGCTTGGTCAGCAGTTCCTGGAAACTGGTCACCTGTAAAAAGCAAATCAAAGAGATCAACCATTTGCCTGGAGATACGATCGTATAACAGGCATCGTTTCATGGAGAACACATTACATGGATTGCATTTTTGTGACTAAATTAGCCAAGATTAATGGGACTGGAATGATTTTATCAAGAACGTTATTAATAGGGCTGGGTATCGAAAATCAATACTTATTTGGCAAAGACAGAAATGCTTCCATACCATCGAGTATTGAACAATGTATTGTGGTTCAATACCAAATTTCGATACCTAAGGGGGTACATCTCATAGATGTCAGTGAGCCAATAAGCATGCTTGATGTGCCAAGACCTTAAAGTCAGTCATCAGTTAGCCTATACTGACTGGGACCTTTTCATTTTGCACTGAAAACATTTTGCACTGATTCATTCTTTAGTTCTCATTTTGTTCCTTTTTGCTCGTATATTGTTGGATTGCAATGGCTCAGGAGATCAGGCATTTCTGCTAATCTGAAGGCAGTCGGTTGGATTATCAAAATTATTATTATTTATTGATAAAATGCCACTTTTAAAAGAATACAATCACAGTAGTAGTAAGTAATGTCATCTTGTTAAAACGTTATTCATAAAATTGCTATGGAAAAAGATAACATTCAAGAACCAGTATCAGTGTCAAGGTATCGGTATGTGTATCGATATGGAACATTTGTGAACGATACCCAGACGTAATTATTACTGCAACTTTGTATCTCACTTCTCATTTGTTTAAATGTTTTGTACAATACAAAAATGGATGTTAAACTTTGCCCTAACTGACTTTTTACACACAAATAAACATTGCTCTCTTCTGTCAACAGTGTGGTGAACTATTACATGTCAGGATGCTGCTGTCTCAATAAATCTCAGTGTCCTTGCTAGCATCCCAGGACTCTTGCTTCTTTACTGTTCCCCAAGAAACAGATGTGCAGCTGTGATAAGCGGCAGACAATCAGACTTGTCAGAAAAGCACAAATGGATTTTCTTCATAGTTTGCACAATGGTTGACTTCAACTTAAAGATGAGCTTATCAGATTTTGGAGGTCAAAGGATAATACCACCTTAGATATTGTCAGGTAGCAGTAGGGTTACAACATTCCGTGAATTTTCAAAGTTGGAAGCTTTCCATGCGAATTAACGGGAATTTTGGGAATAAACAGGAATGTACTAAATTTAAGGTTGGCCAAATGCACTAAATCCTTTTCACTATGTTTTTTCAGACCTGGCAAACGTTAGGTCGCAGTGACCTTGAACCATATAGGAGCTTCTTAGGAGCTTGACCTTCTTTAAAGCATTGCCTACCACCACTGTACTTTCACCATTCAGAAAGTGTATGCCACACGGGGCAGTTAACCATGAAACTGTATTTCTAGATTAAGAATAAAATCAGTTAAAAACAAGTCACCTGGTCCATCTTTGTGATGCTGTCCTGGTGTGAGCTGGAGCTGGAGTGGACTTTGAGGTCCAGCGGTTCCAGCAGAGTAAAGGTCCAGTTCAGGTCCAAGTGGCTGAGGTCTCTGCAGTGGACTTTATCCAGCAGGCGACTGAGCAGCTCGCTCCACTTGTTGCAGCGATCGCCCAGGTCAAAGCTGGCCTTGAGCGTGAGCAGGCTGGCCCTGCGCGAGATGAGGTGGTGGGTGTAGTGCTGGACCCAGGACTTCCACCTCTCAAACTCGCGGTTGGACACCAGCAGCCCCTCCTGGCCCAGGTGGAAGACCCCGCGGCGGGAATAGTCCGCCACGCGCCACAGCTTCCAGGAGCGCACCAGGCAGCTCCAGCTCAGGCAGACCAGGGCGCAGCTACATTTGTCCACCTCGTTAAGGAAGGACAGGACGTGCAGCTGGCACTCCACCGGCAGCAGGTTGAAAGGGAAGTGGTCGTCCGCCGCTTTCCGCCGGCTGCTCACGGGGACCAGGGGTCGTTTCCGTGGAGACATGATGACGGACGAGGCGATGATATTGGCGGTCATTGATGGTAGAGGTCAGAAGAAGAATCTCCACCGGGTGGTCTTGTGGTCCGGCTTTGCCATCAATCTCTCTGGCACCGACGAAGCCTTTAAGAAGATAAAGGAAGGAAAATATAACACAAGATGATTGAAGGTTAAGGGAGGTGTTTCAGGAGCGTCCAGCTGGGAGCAGGCCTCAGAGAAGACCCAGGACCAGGTGGAGAGATTATATCTTCGAAGATCTGACCACATAGGTACATATTCATTAGATAAGGCATAGGCCATACAAACACCAACTTCTCACACCATAGTGTGGATTGAAGTCGGGTTTAGCTTGGACTTTACTTTGGTGTATAAACTTATCTTAATATATTATGGCTCCAGTTCAAAGGATCACAAACACAGAGTTTGGGCTCGTAGATGCAAATATATCATAGCTGTATGTACATTCATTACATAGGTGGCTTTTTTTCCCTTTAAAGGCTCTACAGTGTGAACATTTCAGTCGCTCTCTTGTTATTTTCCAATGAACAGGGGAGTTCACAAGAGACTATTTCCAGTCCACCGATGGTGTATCGTCTTTATTTTCTTTATTCTTAATTTGGATCCCTATTAGCTTCTACAAGGTGGGCACTAGTCTTCCTGAGGTCCACACAGAAAGGGACAGCAAATAAAAACACTACAATAAAATCACCCTATCAGTTAAACCGAACAAGTCAACGAAATTAATAAAACAAAAAAAACAGCAAAACTACTAAATCAGCCAAATAAAAAAGTGAATAGGTGACACCACACTACAAACAAACAATAGTAGCCTATCGGTAGTCATCCATATGCACACTTACTGCTATCTAAATGGGATTCATGTACTTGTGTTTAGTAACTTGTTTATAGATAGTAGTATGCTTTGGGTGTGTCAGTCCCGATCTGTCCTCATCATTTGTTCGTGGACTTGGCGACACCACATGACCAACGCTCACTTGGGAGTGTTTTTATGCCCATGACAAAAAAAAAACTGTGTAGACAAGGTTTTCACAAAGAAAGTGCAACTTAAACGTTAGCTACTCACTTTTTTTAGTTCACGGAATTGACTTTACGTTGAGCGAGCTGACACGTCGCTTTGTAACACGACTCGAGCTCCTCTGGCAACTCCGTTATAGATGCTGACAGTTTTCAATAAGAGGACTGCATTTAGATACGTCCAGCTACACAAGGGGGCTACTGTGTGTATGGTTGTTTTGCTCAGTTAAAGGGACAAAAGTCGTGTCGTTACCTTGGTTCGAGCTGGTCTCTCTATCGTCCTCACTCCCAAAGCTAACCTGCTAGAAGCTAGCAGGAATGAGACAAAGGACTTTAAAGTTTAACATAATTACTCAGCATTGTTTCAGGGGCTGTATATACTTAGCTTCATGACGGAACGTATTAGTAACTGTAAAGCAACTCGTCCAAATCCAATAATGTAAAAGAAAAGAAAAACGTAAAAGAAAACGACTGCAGGAGCTAGGCCGGCTAGCTCGCTGCCGAACAGCTGAGTTCTGTTGTTGTTTTTGTTTTGGTGGCTCGCTGGTGATGGCGTCAACAAAACGCGCCGGGCTGTACGTTTGGTTTTGTACCCCGGCGTCGTACCGTCGGGCGGAGTGTAATGTTTGAATACAAGGGTTCGAGGAGAACAATTATTCATTTTGCGAAAAGACAGCATAATATAATCAGTTAACACACACCACTAAATAGACTGAGACAATAGACGGAGGATTGATTTGGGCCGTAACAGTGGTGTTTCGAGAGAGCACGAGCGCCCTCTGCCTGTAAAACCAGGTAAGGCTAGTGTGTGTGTGTGTGTGTATGTGTGTGCGTGTGTGTGTTTGTGTGTCCATGCGTGCGTGCATGTGTTTGCGTTTGTCTGTGTGTGTATGTGCGTGTGTGTGTGTGTGTCCGTGCGTGCGTGCGTGCGTGCATGTGTTTGCGTTTGTCTGTGTGTAGGTGCGTGTGCGTGCGTGTGCATGCGTGTGTGTGCGTGCGTGTGTGTGTTTGTGACTAGCAAAGCGCTTCATAAGTGCAGTCATTACTCCCTTTTACTTTTTTCTCAATACATTTTCCACAAATAATACAAAACGTCTTGTGTTTTCATCTGTCTGGTCTGTGATACATTATTGGTATTGGTTCTGGTATGGATAGGAATAACATATAGAACTTAACCCATTGATGACTATGGCAATCTAGGATGCATGTCCTTAATGCCAGAGGGTTTTCTGAAAAAATAGTACGAATTGTCAAGTCTACCAAAACCTTAATAGCCTATCTAAGCCTGTGTAGCACATAGAAACATGAAATAAAATACATTTAAAAGTTAAGGTTCACAGGTTTTATTTAAACATGCTCCCTTAGCGCTTACAAACCAACACATATTTCTAAAAATCGTCAAAATTAGATGAATTAGAAAATTATTAAATATTGTTAATAAATAGATGCAATGTGTTGTGTGATTTTCGTCAGTAGTCTATAGTAGACCTTGATTCTGCGCACCAAACGCCATTAACTGTTCCGTCGCCGACATAGCCGGCGTATTTTTTTTATTATTTTGTTTTATTTTTTTATTTTTTATTTTTTTGATTGAAGTGATTTTCGGCAAACCACACAACTTTTGGGTGGTCACGTGGTCTTAAAAAAATCAACAAAACCCACCTCATGTGTATTTGAACCAATGACAGTGCATTCTATGCTGGGAATGCCATGAAAATTAGATAAAGTAATAATGCTGCGCGATGCAGCATCAGGCAGGAGAGCCAATGTGGCATCGCGCAGCAGCCGTCATCAATGGGTTAACTATATGTAAGTACATACAATGTGTGTTAATTTAAAAAAAATACTTAAACAATATATACAGTATATACTACACTCACCTGCCACTTCATTAGGTACAACAGTTCCATTTCTTGTTAACACATATAACTAATCAGCTAATCACATGTCAGCAATTCAATGCATTTAGGCATGTAGACATGGTCAAGACCACTTGTTGAAGTTCAAACCGAGCAACAGAATGAGGAAGAAAGGGGTTTTAGTGACTTTTAACGTGGCATGGTTCATGGTGCCAGAAGGGCTGGTCTGAGTATTTCAGAAACTGCTGATCTACTGGGATTTTCATGCACAACCATCTCTAGAGTTTACAGAGAATGGTCTAAAAAAGGAAAAAAATATCCAGTGAGCAACAGTTGTGTGGACGAAAATGCCTTGTTGATGTCAGAGGTCAGAGGAGAATGATCAGGCAATGTTTCATCACCCATGGCATGTGCATAGCAGACAATTACTCCAACACAGTAATGCGCTCCTCATGGGATCTCTTTAAATAGGCTCCAGGCACCCAAAATAGAAATCTGAGAAACCTAAAGAAATATGGACACAGCTCCATAATGTGTCTAGTGTGTGCACAACCATGCTTACACCACAACCAATCTACAGTATATCTATCTATCTATCTATCTATCTATCTATCTATCTATCTATCTATCTATCTATCTATCTATCTATCTATCTATCTATCCATCTATCCATCTATCCATCTATCCATCTATCCATCTATCCATCTATCCATCTATCCATCTATCCATCCATCCATCCATCCATCCATCCATCCATCCATCTGCACATTGGCACATTTTTATTTATAAAGCCCTGACCGGGAAGCTTTCCCGTTATTTAACAGAAATGCAGCAAATTTCAGATGGGCTTTATCAGACCCGCTCCACTGACATGCTTATGCTTTATGTCCCACATGCCCGATCTGAGCTTGGAAAGACAGCTTTTAGCTTCAGTGCCCCCGACTCCTGGAACAACTTACAGCAACAAATTACAATACATACCTTCATATCCTTTAAGAAATTCAAACATATTATCTTAAATCTGCCGAACTCTACCTGTAACTGTTTTAATTAGGCCATATTGTACTTTCACCCATTTAATTTTAATTGCAGCCATTCAACATCTGTCTAAATATTTTAATAGTTTTTTTTTTCTCTTTAAAGCGTGTTGTATATTGTGTTTGTATTGTTGTTTATACTTTGCATTTGTTTGACTCGACATCATTGTAAATGAAGGTCACCTCTCAATTGATCTCTCCAGTATAAATAAAGGTTAAATGAAATGAAAATGGGCCCATGGTTGATAGTGTGGGTGGGGCAATGCCTCATTACAACGCTACTGAGGTAAACCACCTCATTAAGTGGCCTCTGTGTGTGTGTATATCTATGTGTGTGTGTGTGTGTGTGTGTGTGTGTGTGTGTGTGTGTGTGTGTGTGTGTGTGTGTGTGTGTGTGTGTGTGTGTGTGTGTGTGTGTGTGTGTAAGCATGTGTCTCTGCGTCTCTGACTTGTAGGTTAAATGAGATGGTTGATACATCAATAGTGGCAAATATATGAGTAGCCTACACATCCAGAAAAAGTTTTGAGTTTTTCCACATTATATCCCTTTAGAAAAATTGGTTTTAAGCTCATGGTTAGAATAAGGTTAGGGGTGGGGTGGGGACGTGGGGTGGGTTATGGGATTAGGGTAAGGGGCTAGTAGGGGATGCATTATGTCAATGAAGGTCCTCACAAGTATAGGAAGACATTTTTTTCCCCTATTCTAGAACACATAAAACAAGTGTGAACAACAGCCATTTTAAAACATAACATAATTTGCATAAATTAGAATACTTATATTCTAGAATACACACATTAAGGAGAAAGAATAGAACTCTGAGATGTCATCATTTTGTGAGGAGAAAAAACTTGATTTCAGTCCTGGACACTCAACTGGTAAGCAGCGGAAAACACAAGCTCCTAAACTTATCAAGTTATCTACAAAAACCAAAAACAAATATGTCTCAATTACGAACACGCGTGTTGAAGAGGAACCATTACCTGCTGAGTATGCCTCAACTGACAAAGGTACAGTATTTTTTTACAGGTTTAAAAAAAAAATACTGTGTGACCCTGTGAAAAGCGCCATATAAATACATTTTACTTAATTACTTATTTACAGTATCAATCAACAAACTAACTACATTTACTTTTAGATTAACAAGAATTTTTGGTATTTTTTTAAGTATTTTTTCATTTCAGACTACTTATTACTCCAACTAAACTAAATATAAAAGTGAATTATTGTAGATTTTATTGCATTACTCTGATTTTAGATCTACAGTTATTAGTTATTTCTCAGAAATTGAGTTTATGGAGGCGCCCTTAGCTCAGTTGGTAGGGCGTCCCTATTGTTAAAATAGTCAACACATCAGAGAACAATGACACGTAGAAGATGTCTCAGCTGGAAGAGGTACGGTATTAATCAACTAACTAACAAGAAAGATAGATAGATAGATAGATAGATAGATAGATAGATAGATAGATAGATAGATAGATAGATAGATAGATAGATAGATAGATAGATAGATAGATAGATAGATAGATAGATAGATAGATAGATAGATAGATAGATAGAGAGAGAGAGAGAGAGAGAGAGAGAGAGAGAGAGAGAGAGACAGACAGACAGACAGACAGACAGACAGACAGACAGATCAATCTAGCCATATCAAGTGTGAAAAGTACATCTTACAGTTTTCAACTTTTTTCCTGACAGAATCCCAGGGTCACTCTGGCTCCTATACACCCAGCTAAACCGGAAATCCCACAGAAAACGAGAGAAAAATCATCATCAAAGGGAAAGAAAAGCAAGAGGCCTGCCAATTCTAAGTCGGTGCTCAGAGCTGAGAAGCGTCTTGCCACCATCCTGATGAAAAAGGCAAAAGGCGATTTTACACCCACACTCACTGGGAGTAAAAAAAAATATAAGCCTATTAGAGAAAAGTCTATATACTTGCCTTCACCCCTGTCTGTACTGGTCCCAGTCAACTCCAGTGGGGATGCGACCAACACCGACACTAAGGTAATTTATACTTTTACTTAAGTAAAGTGTGTTAATTAAAGTCGCTATGAGGAACTTTTAAATATTTCCGAAACAGACAAATGTTTTCCTCTGATGATGAGGAATTACATTTAGCGGCAAAAAAAAAAGAAGACCATCAGGGGGGTGTTAGTAGTAAAACTAGTGGTGGCTGCTATTACATCTATGGTGCACCAACATCTCTACCATTGTATCCCTGAGCAAGACACTTAACCCCAAACTGCTCCAGGGGCGCTGCTATGGCTGACCCTGTGCTTTGACCCCATTCGAAGTGTGGTAACTTGAGAGGGGATATGCGAAAAGACGCATATCAATGTAGTAGCCTTGTGTAAATTGAATAATAATAAAGATAACTTCATTTAACTTGACATAAATTGTTTACTACCAGGGTGCTAAAACAGCGTGGGAACTTGAGTTTGAGAAGGAACTCTCAAAGTACCTTGAAGAGAGTGACCTCATTTCTATGGCTGCAATCTGTGGGATCCCGGAGTCAGTCTACACTCCTTCTGGTCGGAACTTGGATTCGGATTCTCAATCAAAAAAAATTGTAGCAACTCTTTCCCCTGACGGCTCTTCTATTCAACCAGAGGAGGTTTGGAACGTGAGTAAAGAATTATTAGTAATTTATTTCTATACAGCTATATTCTTTATATATAAGTTAGTCCATTTACCGTTAGGTGAAGGTATTATTTTTTTTTCTTGTCTTTGAGCATATCCCCTCTCAAGTTACCACACTTGGGAGGGGGTCAGACAGAGCACAGGGTCAGCCATAGTACAGCGCTGGCCCTATAAGACTGCCTTGCTCAAGGACACAATGATAGACATGGTGGGGATCCAAACAGCGACCTCATGGTGACTGGTTGGCTCTTTACTCTAGGACCATCAGGAATACACATAGAAAATAAACTGTTTACTTCCAGGAAATTTGTGGAACTGAGGAGTCTGTCCCCATTACTTCCGGTTGGGACTCGGATTCGGATTCAGTTTCCGATTCAGAAAAAGTTGACCCAACTCTGTCCCCTGACGGCTCTTCTATTCATACAGAGGAGGATTGTAACGTGAGTATAGTTTTAATAGTCATTTATTTGTCTGTACAAACATATTTTCCATGAGGGGCGCTTGTGGTGTTGTGGTTAGAGTGACCCCCTAGAGTCTCAGTCCTCTTCACAGCAGACCCGGGTTCAAATCTAGCCCGGGTCAGTTCTCTGCATGTCATTCCCCTCTTTGCCCCATTTCAAATATGTCTCGCTATACTGTCTAATAAAGAAAAAATGCCAAAAATATTTCATCAGGAATAAACATAGAAAATAAACCGTTTACTTCCAGGAATCGGCCCTAGTCGACGTAACTTTGTCCCTCACCAGCTCGTCTACCCAACCAGAGGAGGGTTGTAAAGTGAGTATAGTATTAATAGTCATTTATTTCAGTCCGTATTAAACAGTTTTTTTTTTCAATCAGGAAACACACTCATAGAAATAAACCGTTTACTTCCAGGGTTCTAAAATCGATTTTGACGAGGAACTCTCGAAGTACCTGGAAGAGAGTGAGCTCATTTCTACGGCTGCAATCTGTGGAATCCCAGAGTCGGTCTACACTCCGTCAGGTTTGGACTTAGATTTGGATTCTCAGACAGAAAAAGTCGACGCAACTCTTTCCCCTGACGGCTCTTCTATTCATACAGAGGAGGATTGTAAAGTGAGTATAGTATTAATAGTAGTCATTTATTTCAGTTTGTATACAAATATTTTTCATTTGGGCCGCTTGTGGTGTAGTGGTAGAGCCTTCCCTTAGAGGGTTTGCCCCATTTCAACTCTGTCTCACCAAATATGTCTAATAAAGAAAAAAATTCCAAAAAATAATCTTAAAGAAAATATATATTACAAATATACACATAGAAAATAAACCGCTTACTTCCAGGAAATCAGTGGAACCGAGGAGGCCGTCCTCACTCCATCCGGTTGGGACTCGGATTCGGATTCAGAGGAGAATTGTAAAGTGAGTATAGTATAAAAAGTCATTTATTTCAGTCTGTATAAAAAAAAATGTCATCAGGGGGCACTTGTGGTGTAGTGGTTAGAGCGTCCCCCTAGAGGGTTCTTATCCGACTCGGGTCAGTTCTCTGCATGTCATTCCCCTCTCTGCCCCATTTCAACCCTGTCTCTCCACCTATGTCTAATAAAGAAAAAATGTGAAAGAAAAACCTTAAAATAATATGTATATATATTACAAATTTACACATAGAAAATAAACCGTTTACTTCCAGGAAATCAGTGGAACCGAAGAGGCCGTCCTCACTCCTTCCGGTTGGGACTCGGATTCGGATTCAGAGGAGGATTGTAACGTGAGTATAGTATTACGTAACTTCAAACAGTGTTCCAGGGATCCAATGTTTGTTTATTTGGTTATGAGAATATATCAAAATAAATGCTCTCTTCTCTGACACACCCAAAGTTACATAGTGCACCTATAATATATTAATATATTTTTTTAAACATTGCTTAATGGTTGTTAATTCTCTCTTCACTATATTCAGATGCTGTTTGAGACTACACGGATCTGTATTGGCCCGGTTACAAACAGCCAATGCATGGGAGATAAAGTGGAAACTTCCGAGGTCAACGGAATCCAACACCAAAATCTGGAGGACATTTTGGAGACATCCATTGAAGCAGAGATGTCTCCTAAGGCTTCAATTGAGGACAACAGAGCTGCCGAAAGAGCAGTCTTAAGCCCTGAGCCTCTTTCAGTAGTGGATAGTGAGGGAGAGGACCTGACTTCTGAAGAGGTGCTATCCTTTAGCAGCCTTTCACCACCACCACCACAGGCACTGAAACAACACAGAAAGGCTGAGGGCATTACATGGAAGCAGACAACGTCCTTTTTCCACAGAGAATTTGAGCGATTGTCCAACCATCAAAACGCCACACAGGTCGACCAGAGGCAGTCACACTGGTGGAGCTGCTTGCCAGGTGGATGTTTGAGACCTAAAGTCCACCAGGTTTCAGCGCAGCAAATGAGGGAATATCACTCATCTAGGTATACATGTGCCATCAGTCCAAAGTCTGACAAAGTGAGACCCCCACTGAACCAACACCAAGGCCGAGAAGAAAAGATCTAACAACATCTTCAACATCTTTCGCAAGGTATGAAAGCAAATTGTTTAGACCAGATAGAAATAACTTGAATATATATATATATATATATATATATATATATATATATATATATATATATATATATATACTGTACAGCTGAGGATTAGAATCCCAGGGTCACTCTGGCTCCTATACCCAGCTAGATCCAGTGAGAGCTGAAGGTCACAGACCGATGATGCCATCAGAACCACATCATCCGCAAACAGCAGAGATGAAATCCTCAGCCCACCGAACTGCAACCCCTCCCCACCACGACTACGCCTTGATATCCTGTCCATGAATATCACAAACAGGATTGGTGATAAAGCGCAGCCCTGGCGGAGGCCAACCCCCACCGAAAACGAGTCCGACTTGCTACCGAGAACGCGGACACAGCTCTCGCTTTGAGTGTACAGAGATTGGACGGCCCTGAGAAGGGACCCCCTCACCCCATACTCCCGCAGCACCCCCCACAGTATCTCCCAGGGAACCCGGTCATACGCCTTCTCCAGATCTACAAAACACATGTAAACTGGATGAGCATACTCCCAAGCTCCCCGGTGTATAAGTGTGTGTGTGAATGGGTGAATGTGGTAAGAAATGTAAAGTGCTTTGGGGTTGAGAAAATTGGCTAAAAAGCGCTAAATAAGTTTAGTCCATTTACCATTTACCAACCTTTCATTTAGTACTAAATAGATCATTGAGAGGTGAAGTTAATTTCTAATGTCTTGAAGTCTCCAAACCCAGACTCAATTCTCTCTCAGTGCTACCTCACCCCGAGAACTAAATGTACTTATTTCCCCCAAACAGTCAAATTATACTTATCATATTTCTCGTAACCCCCAAATGTCCCCTCACCCTTAAAGGTGAAGTAAGCGGTTTATTTATGTTAATATAAGTGTTAAATCGCTCTTTATTCATACAGTGATCACTTACATAATGTGCGCGTTTCATAAAGCCGATCTCTTAGTCAGCTGCTCTGCATGTAATCGGCAATTAATCTTATTGGAGGATCCCGAAATTTTTATCCAATCACAAGAGAGAACAATAACAAACCGACACCCGTCTCACTAATGGTCTCACTGCCAGTGCACGCCAGAGCAACAGATGGGTGAATGTTTATGCGCCTACAATGGCGGAGCAGGTAAAACTCCTTCCCAATGTCTGTTTTGATGGTTTTTATCATGTTTTATCACACTTATGGATCTGAGATGATGCTAGATAACTCGCTGCTTGAAGACCGCAGTGCATTAATGTGGTGACGTAGGGACGAGCGAGGGGACTGCTAACTGCAGTAACTGACAGGAAGTTAGCTAAAAGAACCATTCCACTTACAGCACCTTTAACCCTGCCCTGTTACTATACTAACTTGCCATCCCTCTCTCCTTACCCAATTACTATAACTTGTGTGTGTGTGTGTGTGTGTGTGTGTGTGTGTGTGTGTGTGTGTGTGTGTGTGTGTGTGTGTGTGTGTGTGCGAATGTGTGTATGTGTGTGTGTCAGTGTTAATTTCGTAGACTAAGACTATGACGAAAAATATTCGTCTACGAACCTTTTTCACGGACGTAAACTAAATAAAAACTAAATAAAAAGGCAGATGTGATTACGAAGACTGAGACTAATTTAACTGACACTATAGTCTACGAATAGGAACTAGACGAAACTGTTAGGGCGGGACGAATGGAGAAGAGATCCAATCAGAACTACTCTTTTTGTGGGACAAGTTGGGAAGAAATCCAATCAGTGCAAAGCAGCGAATTCAACCCTGTGTCGGTGAAAATCGACGGGAGACCGCGCAGGTGTGAGCGGGTGGAGTGAGCCGCTGTGCTGAAAAACTCTGCGGTATGATGGACAAAAATTATAGTCAGGGATATCCTGCCCGTTAACGATGTCTAGGGGAACGGCTAAGTTCCGCGATCTGTTTGTAGTAGGCTCTGTCTCGAGTTTGAGTACACAGAGCCATGTGAAACTGCCGCCTCCGTCCGTTAGTTTCTGTTTTTAAGTTACAATCAACTCCGACGCATGGACAGCGTTCAATTAAAACCTCTAATTGTATTATCTTAAAGGCTTTGATGCAAAAGAAGTCCGAACACACACAGCGGCAGCAGTGTTGCTTAAAGGAAGGCGCAGTTGCTCAAATTTATCAGCACCTCAACTGCGTGCTGCTGCCCAGAGGCGGCCTTAGCGATCTCGGGGCCCGTTTCAAGACCTAGTGTGGGGCCCCCCACTTTTTTAAAATATTTTCTTTATTTTATAAATAATGCTTGTGCATGCTCCCCGCAAAAAGAAAAAAGATTGTGGAATCCAGTTGGTTCATAGACAGATCATGAGATAATGGGCCCCCGGGCACAGGCTCTTAAAGCCCCCCCTTCCCCCTATCCAGTCAGGTACACTGATTTTATGTGAGATTATTACTAATGAAATAGAATACATGTTTTGTTTTACAACCATTAAATCTGTGGCTGTATTGCATATTCAAACCTTAATACCATTCAATTAAGAAAAACACTTAGTCGACGAAGTCCGCTGTAGATTTAGTCAAACTAAAATCTGCTTATATTTAGTAGACTAGACTAGACTAAGACTAAAATATTTTAGATGACTAGAATAGGACTAAGACTAAATGGTGTGATATTCAAAAGACTAAGACTAAGACTAAATCAGAATTTGCTGCCAAAATTAACACTGGTGTGTGTGTGTGTGTGTGCACTGTGCATGCATGTGTGTGTGTGTGTGTGTGTGTGTGTGTGTGTGTGTGTGTGTGTGTGTTTGTGTATGGGTGAATGAGACTGCAAGTATATAGTGGCTTTTATTGGTCATGTATGACTAGAAAAGCATTATATACTTCATATCTAAGTCAGTCCATTTACCGTTAAGTTAAGGTAGTTTTTTTGTTTTTCTTGTCTTTGAGCATGTCCCCTCCCAAGTGAGCACACCTGGTGAGGGGGTCAGAGCACAGGGTCAGCCATAGTACAGCGCTGGCCCCGTAACAGTGCCTTACTCAAGGACACAATTGTAGAGATGGTGGGCATCCAACCAGCGACGTCATGGTAGCTGATCGGCCCCTTTATCCTCTAGGTAGGACATCCTACCATTGCTTACCACCTTAGCTTAACTTTTGTGTGCATGTGTATGTGAATGGGTGAATGAGACTGCAGTATATAGCGAATTTAGTGGTCAATTTGACTACAAAAGTGCTTTATAAGTTGCATACAGTCCATTAACCATTCCCTTACCCACTCTTCTGTGTGTGTGTGTGTGTGTGTGTGTGTGTGTGTGTGTGTGTGTGCGCGTGTGTGCGTGCATGTGTGTTTGTGTGTGTGCGTGCGTGCATGTGTGTTTGTGTGTGTGTGTGTGTGTGTTTGTGACTAGCAAAGTGCTTTATAAGTGCAATCATTACTCACTTTTACTATTTTCTCAATAAATGTTCTACAAATAATATCAAAAGTCTTGCGTTTTCGTCTGTCTGGTCTGTGATACATTATGTCTTGGTTCTGGTATGGATAGGAATAACATAATAGAACTTTACTACATGTAAGTATGTACAATTGTTAATGTGTGTTAATTTAAAAAAAAATACTTAAAAAATATATACAGTATGTACACTCACCAGCCACTTTATTAGGTACACCAGTTACATGTCTTTGTAACACATATAACTCATCAGCCAATCACATGGCAGCAACTCAATGCATTTAGGCATGTAGATCTGGACAGGACAACTTGTTGAAGTTCAAACCGAGCAACAGAATGGGGAAGAAAGGGGGTTTAAGTGACTTTTAATGTGGCATGGTTCATGCTGCCAGAAGGGCTGGTCTGAGTATTTAGAAACTGCTGATCTACTGGGATTTTCACGCACACCCATCTCTGGGGTTTACAGAAAATGGTCCGAAAAAGGAAAAATATCCATTGAGCGGCAGTTGTGTGGACGAAAATGCCTTGTTGATGTCAGAGGTCAGAGGAGAATGAACAGGCCTATGGTATGTGCAGACAATACTCCAACACACCAATGCACTCCTCATGGGATCTCTTTCAAATTGTGAAGAAAATAGGCTTTCATTTTTGTTTTATTTTTAAATGTATTTGGTTTGGCAATTTGTCTGCCTGTATTTGTTCTATGTTTTTGTTATCTCTGTATTTCATGGCCCTGTAAAGCACTTTGAATGGCCTTGTGTCTGAATTGTGCTATATAAATAAACTTGCCTTGTCTATGGTTCTTAAATAGGCTAAAAGTAAAAAAATAAATAATAATTGGCTCCCTGTGTTGTTTTCATACTATTATGATCCTATTTGAATTGGGAATCATTGTTTCAACACTAGATGGCGATCTGGTTTCACCATAAAAATGGTTTGGTGATGGTGATGCAGTTTGACTGCCATTGCATCCTCCCTTTCAGGCACGTACGCCACTGGACTCAGCAGCCAATAAAATGTTGTAATGCTGTGAGATAACTGCAAAGTTGTGCTTTTAAAGATCATAACTTAAATAAGGAATGAGGTATATATCTAGGGCTGGTGTAGGCCCAGGTGACAAGCCAGGTAGGCCTACATAGAAGTCATGTCTCAGTTTGTGCCTTTCTTGTTACACAAAGGTGTGAGGGGGGAAGGGGAGGGGGCATTTTCTGAATCTCAGACAAAGGATTTAAAAAAAAAAACACCCTGGATACTTGGAGCCATATAAAATAGGCCTAAATACATATTCAAACTGGATGTAAAATAAAAATATTATATCATGTTGATTTCCTAACCTATTTGAAACATCAAACTTGACACAGTGACGCAGTGTTTTCCCAAGAGGTGACTGACTTTTGTTTCATCAGGATGTGTTCATGGACAAATACTACACCACATACTATACCACTGTGGTGATGTTCACAAACATGGCACACTGCTGTAAGTAATAACGCATGGTACTAACGTGCTGATAAACATCTCCTCGTGCATGTTTCAACAAATCCAAAATAGTAGTTTCGCAAAGTTATTATGAGACTAGGAATCCGAGTAGCTCGTAGGGACCTTGAGGTTTCGCACAAAGCCTGAAAAATGTTGAAAGTAAACAAAACCATGTTTGTCTAGGCTACAATGAAAACTCCACTTGTGTGTTTTGGATGCTGTTGAAAAGTGTATATAACTCATGAATTACTCATTCAAAGCAAAATACATAGCTTTTTGTTGCAGTTTCAATGCCGCACACAATTTATGATGCAAACATGCTTGACATTATGTTATAAAGTAGCTATCACATAAATAATAAAATATAAAAATATATTTTTTTTAGTGTAAGTGGAATAGCTATGCATGTGCAATATCAAATCTGATGTAGGCTAGTATATATCCTTAGTTCAAAATCTTGAATGATTCTGCTCTTGATATTGACCAATGTTATGTTAAATTTCGCCTGTGACCATCTCCTCACAGTCATAGTAGTTACAGGCTGCTGCTTGACAGTAGGCTACAAGTATATTTCTCCCTTTTTTCCGAACTTTATTAACAAAATACGAATACAGTTTGGGCAGAGGAAAAATATCTTGGCTAGATAGATCTATTCTAAGCTGGTATTTTCCTTTTAAATGTGGCGTTTTGGGCGACACGTAACAGCTGCACATTTTCCAAATTATCTTCTATTGTAGCTTAGTTGTTGTACATCCAAATTGGTGTGTTTTCACATAAACATATATTCAGCTGATGCTTCCTAAAAAAACTCTCATTGAATTATGCCTCTCTCCGTTAAGTTCCTAAGTTTTAAAGTCTAGTTTAGTCTTGTCTCTTAAACCTGCAGTGTGTGGAATTTTGTGTTTTATTTCCTAGCAGACTTTGTAGAAAATAATTGTAATATCCATAAGTACGTTTAATTTAGTGCATAATAGCTGAACATTTTTATTTTATTTATTTTTTTCCCTTAGAAAGGGTCTCATATATGTCCATATTTCTCCATACCTTGGACCAAGGCCTTGGCGCCGCCATGTTGGAAGCGCCATGTTGGAAGCGTCATAGTGCATAGAATGTCATCAGGTGCATTGATTATAATTTAGAATTGTTCTTGTCCTTGAAGGCCACTGTAGCTTATATTATTATTCAAAAGGGGTGGGGTTACCCAGGGAGCGTTGCATTCTAGAACTTTCTAGAAGTTTCTTGATGATATTGATATTACACACTGCACCTTTAAAGAAAATATAAAAAGAAACACAAGAGTTTCAGTAAGAGACCCATGAACTTTTTCCTGTCGTAGCCTACCTATATAAAAAAGAAGCGCGTCAGGGAGCATTACCTACTTACAGTATTATTATTTTTTCTTTGGATAATGTCTCGTGAGCTATATAGTCCGATAGCCCCTGAAGGCACCATCTGGTTTGTTGCGGTCCTGCGGGGGCTGTGTCGCGAGGTAACCAATGAGCGAAGACACGTCATGTGACCCCTCCCACCCCGCCCTGCACGTTCTCTTTTTAAAACAGACGTCGTTCGTACTCATTCAATTCATACTGTATTGTCTACCTTGCCAGATAGCGGTCCATATTGCTGTCTCTTCTGTTGGACCACTGACGTCTCAACAAAGCCGGAACGACACTTTGCATTCTACCAACGAATAATAAAGAAAAAGCCAACAAAAAAAAACTACAAGAGATATTTACACAAAGAAAATAAATTTGTAACGGAATTATCGAAATAAAAAAAACCTGCGTCACAACCCAGAGGATAGCCTGCACCAGCTCAGTCGCTCAGTGGGCTTTCATCTCAGAATATTTCCGTTTTATTTGGGCTATTCTTTTTCTTTTTGAAAAAAAAAATTCAAAATGAAAACCAAATTTATCAACGGGGTTTCGTCTTCCCCTTCCATGTCTCTGGGTCTGCTGGTGACTGAGAACGCACTGCAGGTCCAGCCCGCGACCGTGGAGGACTGTAAGGAGCTGGTCCACGCCGACCAGCCCGACCTGGACACCCAGGGCAAGGCTTACCTTTGGTGCCGCGAGTTCCTCCATGGAGCCTGGAAACGCCTGGCTGAGAACGATTTCCAAATCACCATCATAAGGTAGGGGCCTAGTTTTTTTTTTGCTCGTTTTTTATTCATATTGGCCCAGTCGGTTGAAGCGATGCTATAATAAGCAATCATAATTGCCTAATACTAGTGATAATAGACTGGATGTGTAGGCTATAGCACCTTTAATACAATACAATCAGCTCAAAGTGTTTTACAGTGATACAATTAGGCCTACATGCATTACAAGCTTCACATTAAAGCTATAGTGCGTAACTTTTTCATATAGCCTTAATGAATGTCGGTTACATTCAAGCCATTGCCAAACGAGTTGACACGACGTTGATTAAGCCTATCATCTCCACAAAACTCGCTCTGTATTTCTCAGTGTGGCAGCGTTTGCACACTGGTGACGCCCCCTGACACTGGCTCAAGGACCGCTCCCACTAAATGTTTCAGTTGTTGATTCTACTGCTAAGAAAAAACCTGGACGTACAGCAGAAGGAATTAAATCCATGCTCGATCACCGAAGGCTTACATCTAATATGCAACAGTCATGGGGGTGTCATAAGTTACGCACTAACTATAACTTGAAAATAGACAGAAAATGAACATAGACATGATAATATAAGGGACAATAAGATTAAAGAAACATGAAGTGATTAGCACTGCAAAGAAAGCCAAAGACATTTTGTTTTAAGATGAACTAAGTAGAAAGACATTTAAATGCATCAGTCAATAAAATGAGATCTATAGGCTATAATAATACATCAATGAATACATAAAATATATAAAAACTGTATGGCGTTTTTTTATATTTTACCATAAATATTCTCATAGCCCAATCTTAGAAACAAGTTATTGTGTACTTAAGCTGAACAGACTGTACAGTAATGATGTCATCCAGAGGATAATGGACAATCACTAAGAAGGCAGCCATTGACACTAACGGTTGCCCGCTTGCCCGGGGCAAGTAAAAATAATGTTCGGGCAAGTTGAGATTGCTTTTTGGTTTCCCGGACGGGCAAGTGGATATTAGAGGGGTTGTCAGTAGTATAGGCTATTTATTCAAGTGTTTTAGAGTCTGCAAAAAAAAATGATGTAATTTTAAATATCGAGTAGAGTCCGGTCATCTTCAACTAAAGTGTTGTACCTTCGACTGTGTTGAAGAAACTCCTTTAAAAAAAAAAAAAAAAAAACCCCGTCCGCTGAGCCGCTTGCAGACGGGCTCGGCACCGTCTCTTCATTCTTCATTCAAAGCAGCGGTGATCTAGCCTGGCGCTACCAGACCATCGTACTTCATTTCATTTGTACAGAAGGTCTGGAAGTGCTGTAATTGGCAAACATTAACCCATTTGAATGCGGGTGTCTGTTGAAGTTTAAAACTATTGGATCTGCTCAGTGCCACTCTGGATTAGCCAACCAATCGCATAACGTTTGGTCGTGAGCCGGCTTCTGACGGTGCGTTCAGGGAACTCGGAAATTTCCGACTTCACTACATATTGTAGTCTATGGATCTACCGGTACCTGGCAACGGTAACTTGTTAGAGCCTAACGTTTAGTTATTTGGATGAGAAAGGTTGTAGGCGTCCATACTTTCCCGAGCAGATGCACTGGAACACAGACAGGTCGGAACTCGGAACTACCAAGTCGGAAATTTCCGAGTTCCGAGCGTAAGGGAACGTAGCATTCAACTGAAACTGGAGCGCGACTTCGACCTGTCGTTCTCAGCCACTTCCTCTGTTCGCTGATTGGATACTCAGAAGTCTGTTCGGAAAAATCTCACTACGCCCCACCACCAGACTGACTACTGAAGGGAAAATGAAATTTGGGCGGAAGTAGGTAGGCGGGCGGAGCCAGGCTAGCGGTGATCAACAAACAAGAGACTGTTTAGCAAGTCCGTAAATCCATATTAAAATCTGCAGGATAATAACTAGTTAGCTTAAAAAAAAAAATCCCAAACGGTTCAAATGTGATGTGTTCAGGTCGGCTCAGTAAAATGATTATTAGGCAAAGGTCAATAAAAGGACATCATGATGTGTTCAAATATAACATCAAGAATTTTTTTTTTTTTCGTTTTTCGCGAGAAGCTTGAATAATACAGTTTGGGTGAACAACTTGTTTCCCCAGCAATATAAAATAAATAGTATAGGCCTAAATATGGAATTATGACCTGTTTAAAGTCCTATCCTTAGCTCTGCTCATCTTATAAGCAATTAAAGCAATAATACCAGTTCTCTTTTAACAAAATTATGGAAAAGTATCAACAAAGATTTGGATTGTGGAGTCTTGATAATGGTATCAATATGAAAAGAAATTAATGATCCCCATCCCTTCTTACAGTATAACCGGGAAATAGCTTTAAAATGGTGGACTTTAATAATTTTATGGCAGACGATCACTTTTTGGCACAATGTGACCGTTTTAAATAAGTTAAATAAGTTAAATTTTTCTGAACACATTTGTGTGGAAGCCAACATTCAGCTTGACTCATAGCTAGACTGAGTTTTCTGAGACCCCCAAAACCAGGCCAGGTGCATGGCAAAAAGAGGCCCTTTCACGATGCTGCAGCAGGACCAAGCTCTTGGCTGTATGTGTGATGTCATGATATCTAGGCTTATATGAATTGTTGTTGGTTGTATGTGGTTAGGATGAGACAAGTAAGCAGTGATTGCATTTAAGAGATAAGGTTCGCTAAAATTTATATTTTAATAAGCATATATCACTGTTTAACATTTTTTTTTGTTTTTTTTTGGGCAAGTCTACACGACATTCGGGCAAGTACAACATTACCTGTACTTTCCCTATGGCAAGTGCTTTTGAAACCTTAGTGTCAACCCCTGGAAGGACACTGACATGAAGTCATGTCTGTTTAAGAGGGATATCACTGTGTCTACTATGATGAATGTACGTTAGCCTATGGAAAGAACTAAACATGATTCACTGTCAATGTGCCAACTCCCCAAAACATGACACATGATGACGGAAGAGAACAAGGTCAAATCTTGATTTTGAGTTTCAAAATTTGAGGAGATAGGCCTACAGTATTTGACTGCTTTTGTAGGTAGGCCTTAGCCTGGCTCCGCCCGCCTACCTACTTCCGCTCAATTTTCATTTCACTTCAGTAGTCAGTCTGGGTGTGCGGTGTATTCATGGGTTCCTGCTCAGGCAGATTTCTGCCGGTCCAATCAGCGAATAGAGCGAGTAGCTGAGAACGATGACGCGCTCCAGTTTCAGTTGAATGCTGCGTTCCTTTATACTCGGAAATCGGAAATTTCCGACTTGGTAGTTCCGAGTTCCGACCTGTCTGTGCTCTAGTGCATCTGCTCGGGAAAGTATGTATGCCTACAACCTTTCTCATCCAAATAACTAAACGTTAGGCTCTAGCAAGTTACCGTTGCCAGGTACGGTAGATCCATACACTACAATATGTAGTGAAGTTGGAAATTTCCGAGTTCCCTGTACAACTGAAACGCAACGTCAGAAGCCGGCTCATGACATACGTCTGCCCAAACGTGATGCGATTGGTTGGCTAATCCAGAGTGGCACTGGGCAGATCCAATAGTTTTAAACTTCAACAGACACCCGCCTCCAAGTGAGAGAACGTTTGCCAATTACAGCACTTCCAGACCTTCTGTACAAATGAAATTAAGTACGATGGTCTGGTAGCACCAGGCTAAGTAGGCCTACTACTGACTTGCCTTTTTAACATTGGTGAATTTCAAAGCTAACTCTGTTCTACGATGTTCTTTCTCTTCTAAATATGGTGTATTTAATTTGAGGCAAATAACAGTGGCACTTTTTTCTAATGAACTTCTATTCTAGTTGTCCATCCAAGTCGGTTTGTTTTCAAATCAAAATCCCTTCAGCTGATGCTTTCCAAAGACTGCTGATTCAACTCTCATTGAATTCTCCATCTCTCGGTTTGACCGAGAAAAGCTACCAAACCGTAAACAGCAATTTATGTAATGCAGTAAAGGTTTACAGGCATTTAGTTGAGCAATGTAAGGTGAGGCTGGAGTTCTACATTTGACGTCCTTCAGTTTTAAATTCTTTATTTTTGTGTTTGCTTTTAATGAAAATAATAATAAAGGACATGAGAGTTACTCTAAGACACCTAGGAACATTTTAGAAATCATGCCAAAAAAAAGGTTAGAACCTAGAATTTTCAGTATATAAATACTGAGAAAAGTGGAGTCTATACATGACAGTCCCTACATGTAATACTACATCATATTGACCTGCCGTCTGCCTGTCTTTCCTCCAGGGGTGGCCTGAGCAACAAGCTCTTCCTATGCAGCCTCCCTGACAGCGTGGACTCTGTTGGGGACGAGCCGAGGAGCGTCCTGCTGCGCCTCTATGGGGCCATCCTGCAGGTGCGAGACACATCTCTCAACACTTTGTCTTTGAGAAAAGAGCTGACTGCTGTTTCTGTACTGTACAGTAAGCCAAACACTTCACAAGGATGTGTGTCGTATTTGAGAAACTTGTTTCCCTCAGTAGAGTGTAGTTATAAGCCGGCCATACAGCACACACAAATTACAGCCAAAATGTAAAAATTAAAAAAAGATTTTAAAAAATACTAAACCATGTATAAGAATGTTGGGCTTGGGTCTAAGGTTACTTTAAAGCTTGAGTTGATAATGAGAAACCAGACGATAAAGCAAAAAGATAATACATACAACTGTTAGACGAGACAGTGCCACTACCAGAGGGCTGTGTGTGTGTGTGTGTGTGAGTGGATGTCTGCGGGTCAAATGCTTATGTTAGTGTATGCATGCATGTGCAGTTACGCGTGTGTGTGCGAGTATGTATGTGTATGTGTTAGCGCGTGTTAGCCATTGTTGTACATAGTGATGTACCCCCATGGCTGTACATGCATGTGTTCTTTGCCGTAGGCTTCCCAAAGGAGCGTGCCTTGGGCACTCTAGTTCCCAGGTGAACCCACCAAAAAACACGGTACAGTATGAGATCTCTGAAATCTCAGCCTAATACAAAGACGTTACACACACTCATATTGCACATCCCTGGTGTATGGTGGGGGGGGGGGGGGGGTAAACTAAATGGGCTGAAACACCTCTCCTGTCCGTCTCTTAATTGTTTCTAAATCCCTGCTCTGTGATTCTTAGCTGTTAAGAAGTCAGCTGATATTTTGACCTAGCTGGCCAAAAGAAAGCCAAGGATGAGTAGGCAACTTTTGTGTCTGCTCAGCTGTTATAAAAACAAACCAAAACAAAACAAAAAAAACAACCGAAATCAATAGACATTGGCTTGTTTGCTAAAAAAGCAGATAGCTTGTGTATTTGTCCCTTTTCCCTGCTGTTCGGAAGTGGTCGAAGTGCACAGAGAGATAGAGCCTCTTTATCTGCTAAGACGACATGGCCCGGTACGTCCGGAGTTCACACTGTGTAGTATTGCTAAGCGTAACGCAATTATTCCGAAGATAACCATTAAGTAAGCATCTGACAGCAGCGGCCATATTGATTTGACTTAAGTAATAGTTCAAGGACTTCAAAACATTTGTACAAGATCTCTGGACTAAGGCCTATTCCAATCTTCTGCTTGCGTTTCATTGTTAAAGCTGTGGATAACTTAGCACACCGTGTTTGTTCCGGTCTGCTGCGATAATTAAAAAGACAAGACGCAGCGATATATGGGCCTGCTCTGTTGCTACTTTCCCTTTTTTAAAATGAATTATTTGCAGCCATTAGGTGATTAATTTTCATGGGCACATTGCATTGACCACAGCCAGCACGAGGAGACACGCATTAAGTAATTAACTAAAGTCTGTGTCTTATCGCTAATGGCCGTATGAGTGGTTAGCTTTTATTGCTAGGGATGTGCGAGAGAGCAAAAGCACCGTGTTCCTTCACCAAGGTAACTGCAGCCATCGCCCGTCAGAACAGAGCCAGCTCTCAGGGATTTAGTGATGTCTAATCAAAAAGCTAATATGATTAAGGAACTCAGATGGCAGTATCAGAGTGCACATTTACTAATGATTAAACAATGCCTAACTGCACTGGGGGACAGCGTTTCTCAGCAATGAAGATATGTGAATAGCATGTTGGGTGATAAATTACATTATATCCCCAGCTTTTAATGTCAAAAGCCAACAGCAAGTTTTTCTAGTTGGGTGATTCTGTTGTATGCAGTACATTTCCTTCAGTTACCTATCTGTTCAGTCAGCAATTCTGGTGAATGCTTGTGGTCAAAATCCGTAAATATCTCCTCACAATCTGCTACCTGGTAATAGGGTCCAAATACACGGCATAGGCTCTGTAAACTGGCATGCAAACAAAGAAGTTTGTTAATAAAGAGGGCTCACCGCAGCTAGTAACATGCACATTCGTTTACACAGCCTATGCTGTGTATATCAACACTGTATTTATTTTCAGCACACACAGTACGGACAGTTGATGAGGAGATATTTACTATTTTTTGCTAAAAACAAGCATTCTCCAGAATCACTGACTCTCAACTTTAAGCAGATATCCTCTGCATGTCATATCCAAAAAGACTTGGTCTCACATAGCTATGTTTTGATGTTGACACTCACGGACTCATGGATAGTTCTTTCCTTTCTCTTTTGTTGATAGATGTCCTGTAATAAAGGGGATTCCCGACAGTCAAACAAAGAGAATCTCTTCCAAGTAAGTAACTGATGCTATGATGATGCCAATATACAGTATGTTCCTGTGTCATCCAGTGTCCATCCAGTCACCACAGCACCCACCGTGTCACATGTCATGTGTTGTTTCTTTTATCACTAAGAATGGGTGTTTCATATCTACATAGGAGCGTGGCCCCCCTCCACGGAGGCTGCCATGTTGCACTGCCATGTTTCTACGGTAGCACAGAACAGACAATCTTAACTGCTTTTTAGTGGGCGTCCTGGGGAAATGCACCTGTTGTCAGACTAAGAAGAAGTACTATAGAATAAATAACTAAATACATCTTCACCTCATCACTTGATATTGTGGGAAAACTTGAGGCCGTGGTGGATTATGCCATCTTTAGTAACTAGCTACAGTGTCCTTGAAGGCCACTGTAGCTTCTGTACATTCCCCAAACGGGAGGGTTAAGCAAGGGAGCTTTGCAATCTGGAATCTCACCACTAGATGCCACTTAATATCTCGATATTACACACTGTACACAACTCAGATTAAGAGACTATTATTTTGATGAAATCATCTTGCCTAAATTGAACTGCAAAATTCAACTGAGAAAATTCTATCAAGAATGCAAGACAGTATGTAACAAAGCCAAACTACATCTTATGCAACATATCAACAGTGTGAGTCACTGTTGACAACCTGAATTACTGTCTGACCTCATTCCAATTGAATTAGTAAGTCATTTGACCTGCATCATGATCATGTGATCACAACCCTTGACCGCCACGTTTCGAGGATGACTCAAGATGAGGTCATCAGGCAGTCAACTGTTGCCTACTTGCTACCACTCTGGCATATTTCCATCAATAATGCTGCTTGTCACCAAGCCTTGCGTGAGCAGGGAGGCTAAAGCAGAACTGGCCCAGGGTCAGTGCTTTGGATTTGCCTCGACTTGATCCCCCTTCTCTAACGATGCAGTCTGGTCAAAGTAAATCCTATTTGGATTAGACAGGATGACACTGTCTTTAACCAGCAGTAGCTTAGTAGCACATGTTACACTGTAAATGGCGTCATTCAAATTTCACTTGTCAACGCCGCTACCATTTAAGCTGCATTCTTGATCAATTCAGGATAATGTTTCCACACCAGTAATCAGTGAACAACAGCGTCATGTTATACTCGCCGCTATAGGGCTGAAATTATAATACGATTATTTGGATTATCGATTAATCGTCCCACGTCTCAAAATGTTGGCATGTTTGGCAATGTTTACTTGAAAAGTGACTCAAACGATTATTGAATATCAAAATAGTTGCATATTAATATAAAAATACTCATAGGGCATAATCCCTTCTGCTCCTGGTGGGCTTTTATGTCGGAAAATGTGCAAGAAAGTTCATTAACTTCATAAAACTCGAAGAAATAGCAAAAAAATCTGTGAATTATTAGTAACGGAAAACAGTGGTTTTGTTAAACAAATTTGTAGATGAATAGTGGTGACAATGACTTTTTTTTTAAGACTTATTACAAGTTTTATTCAAGCATTTTAGATGATGATTACCCACACATATAAACTAAAGTATACCAATAAATAAATGTATATATAAAAAAGGTTATCTATTGATTTTTAGTTTGTTTAAAGTAACACAGTCCATGTGAACACCAGTAGATCCAGACCAATATACTGGTCAACTCTTGAGTATGCTGTGTCTAGGTAACACAATACACAAAAGTGTTTATGGTTTAAATCTAAGCCTAACCCTTAGACTATTGACTGATGTGATAAGTTGGCATTGTTAATTGTCGTTCGGTGTTACATAACATTATGTGTTCATTCAAGTCTGTATCACTGTCCATTGACAAGAGCTCTCTTCTGCAAACAGAGGAACGAAACAAGTATGTCGCTGCAGCACTTTTCAGTTCAGGCGGTCTTTACACACTGGTCTGTACTTTGTAACTGATCCATTTACTCACTGGTTTGTTGACTCAAATGATACAGTAGATAAGCATTGAGGTCTGAGAAGCAGCAAGTCTTCAGTGCACCTGCCACATCACACCAAGGCCATATCTCAAAACTGAGTAGCAAACTGATATAGGACCAGTGTAACAATTTACAATGTCAACAAATACCCAGTAACAGTACGATTCCACAACCTACATCAGCTGACAGACTGAATGTGATATATAGGGTTAATATGACAGAAAGAGTGGGACTTCCTGTCACACAAAAAGGATATTTTTCAGTTTTTACTATCGGAAGTTTCTGTTTCCTGTTCACTAACAGGAAAGCGTGGGAAGAAGGTTTTTTTCTTCTGCGTGCTGAACTGTGACCTGGTATTCTACGTCTGGTTGATAATGAACTCTGATAGAGTGAGCCAAATAGACCAAACACTGCCTAGGATTAACAAAAGGTCGGAGGAAATGAAACCGAGGTTGAATGAGAACCATGAGGCTGTCAGACAATTAATGTGGAACTATGAGACAAAAATCAAGAGTATGACTCACATTGTTATGACCCACACAATTTGTTTTGCAGGCAGCTTCAGACGGACATTGCGATGGTGTTTTTATGTGCGATACAATTTTCTTTCTAACGTAAAGTTTCAGGTCAATATTCCCAGTGCCACGGTGTGAATTGACACCAATGGCCAGATCCACAAATGGAACACGCAATCCGCCCCTGTTTTAGCACCGTTTCCACAAAGTAATAAGCATTAATTATGTGCCATTGCTAAGGTTTATACAGTGAAATTATTTGTAATAAAGCAGACCTAATTGAATAATCCTGTGCTCAATCATAACTGTTACATTTTAAAATCCGATATAAACTCCCATTCCACTTCCCCCTGTTTCTAGATTTCCCCCATAACAAAGCTCAATATCAATTCAATGTCATTCAAAGCTCACACACTTTGAAGAGAGAGAGAGAGAGAGAGAGATTGACAGAAATAGAGATAGAGGGGGAGAGAAATTGCGCCGATTTAATACAAGGGTTGCAATGGTGTAAAATAGCACCACTATAACTGCATGTGGCAATCAGCGCTGGTCTTTGTGAATTACATGGTAAATGCAACAAGGCTTATTTCCATAGGAAGGAGGGGGGGGGGGGGGGGCAACTTTGCGAATAACCTTGCAATATCCCCTTATTTACGTGCAAATGAGACAGGTGCACCCAGGACAGTGTCTGCTTGGCAGTGCAGTTTGTGTGCATAGTATAGCAAGGGTATAGTAAATGCAGTATAAAGAATTGATCATTAAGGCAATCGGTGCACTGCAACACTTTTATGATTGGCACAGCTATGATAAACATGTTTACAGAGGTTATCCCTCTAAGGAGATCACACACAATACTAATCCCTGACTCGATACTTTGAACTCAACCCGGCGACTGAACTGATTGTGGACTTAGTACACAGCAATATGTAATGTAGGTCAGAACAAGCCAGCCGAAGCTAGCTCAGCATGGACAGAAGGTTGGTCCATATATGCAGGCTAGGCTGTGGCGGATGTGGGTCAGTGCAGCTCTAGTAAATGAGATGATGTACTCGCTGACATCTTGTCACATTGAGAGCGGAGGGATACATCCGGTAAGCCATCCCAGGCTGCTGGCTAGTCGTCTGGCTGTTTTCTTTGTCAAGGTGATTATGGTAATGTGGATCATTCTCATTGGAGGCTTGCTTGGGATCAGCATTCTGCAGCTAAGGCGTTACATAATGATGAGCAGCCTTCTCTGAACATACAGCATACCCTGGGAATGAAGCAGCATTTTCTGCACAGTGCTCAGGAGAGGAGACAGACTTTTCAAGGTTTTTTTTTTTTATTATTGTTCACTGTGTCCTGATTAAAAACTGAACATGCGTTTCTCCCTTTTTGGAGTGTACAGTAGATTTCCAATCTCACAACACATGAGCATCAGTGTCCTCTAAAGTTGGTGGCTCAGTACTGTTTTGTTTTGAGGAACTATATGCTTGCACCATGTTTCAATTTAACATCTAGAGCAGGCAGTATTGTTTCCTTTGAGCTTGCTTCCTGCTGGTTGGCCAGTATGAAGCACATTCTCTGGCAATTAGCCAAGACCCCCCTACACTCAGATCCAAATCTCTGTCTTTGCAGCAATTTATCTGAAGGTTATGCACTTAAAAGGTTTAAGATAGCACCGTGACGCATTAGTCATGGTGGATTGAGTTTACTCGGTTTGAAAGTGCTTGTTAAAGCCAGCAAACGTCTATAGATTAAGAATGAACGTTCAACTATATTGGAATAACTGGTGCCAATTTTACAATGAAAACGTGCGGTGAATAGAAAAACTAAAAATGTCTCGTATCGGTTGTCATTTCCTGCAAACAGAAGACAGGTGATAAAGAAAGCATTGGTTCTGATGATATATTGTATATCTTTTTAATGAGCTTCATTATTTAGCATTGTGGTACATCTCAGTTCTACGGGTTCGCTGGCAATTTAGTAAGTGAAGGAGGTTTGTGGACTTACAGGAAAACAAATAAAGCTAAAAAACAGGTCAAGCTCCAACAACACTGGATCCTATGTTTACCATGATGCAACTCAATAGGATAATTCACGTTTTCACACAGGCTTTTTCTGAAGACTGACAAAAGGACATAAAACAAGTTTTCAGAGGCTGACTAGAACTTAATTTGATGAGTAAAACTCAATTTTATGTGTAAAATCTGGCGCTAGATTAAGATAATTTAAAATGTCCCCATACAACAATGTTAATGTAATGGCCCTCAACAGATCTACTGAGGTTCACAACAACCACATTAAGCAATCAAAATGATCTTGTTTGCATTTTCATTTTGATGGAGCTGATCTGGAGGCAGTTATGTTATCATTGTTTGAGTATGACGAACTCTAGTCATAACACGAATACAAATTAAAATTGCAAAACACTTTCTTGCTTGCTAGCTAGCTAGCTCACTAATTCTGTCTTCTATGAAACTCTGCCATGCTATTAGAAATACAACTTAACTAATGGGAGTTTTAGTTTCCCACAGGATAAATCCGCTGTAGCATGACCTTCTCACTTTGACAGTCCTCAGTTTAGAGTTATCTCTCCTCTTCTAATTACCTCCTGTCTATTTAGGTGGGAAGGGAAGCCTTCTTTTTCTGTCTTCTCAAACAATAAAGGGAGTGGTAGTGGAGCCAGCCCATAGCTTTTAGAGCTCCAGGGATCAGGGACACATGTTTGCACTGGTATGAGGTAAGGTTTTCCCAGTAAACCTTGAGCCTCAGTCAGGCTCCAGACAACGTTTTTTTGTGTCTCTTACGATTGAAAGAAGAAAGACAAGGCTGCCCTGTGTCTGCTCCAGCAACTCCACCAGTGACCGATGCTCTTGAGTGCGCCGCCAACTCTTCCGGGAACTTTAAATCCAACCTCCTTGTGTTCTCCTCACCGCTCTGCCAGGCAAAACCCAACTACGGCATTTCATCTCATTCAAACCCCACTGGAGGCCTCTTTCAGAAAATGCACTGCACCCCCGCTAATGTTACCTCAGAGACGGCCTAAAAACCTGGGAAAACCTTGATTATTCACGTAACTCTCCTACACGGTTGAAATCTCAAATGAAGAGGATTCACTTTAAGCAGCAAACACCATGTTAAAGTTCAAATATATAGTATATAGTGGCTCGGAGGAAGCCATTTATCATATCCTTCAATATGCACAAGGACATCTGTATATCTGAAATCTGTAATGTGTTTGATCAACCAATTTAGATATGCAATACCATAAATGAGATTGCTAAACCTACTGAAACAATAAACTGGAACTATCCTTCAGATAAAAGAAGAGCTGTTCTAATCTTGGAATAAAAAAAAAAATTAATTGTAGTTCCCTCGTGATACAGTAGGCGTGGTTTGTATTGCAAATGGCATGGTTGGCTACGGCTGCGTTGGCGACTTATACAGAAGACATCAAATATGAGATGTAGACAGACCTCAGTTGTACACTTTGGCTGAGAAGCTACTACAAATGTACATCTCAAACACGTCATTTCAAACTAAACATGTGGGTCTTCAACCACCGTAAGCCACGGGTGTCACCAAAACAACCAGATCTGAAGTATTAAGGATAATAACTTTAAATTCGTGGTGCAAAATGGGCAGCAGAATTGAATATGTAATATCTAAAATGCAAAGTATTCCACGCGTGAGAAAATGTTTCAGGGAGGTCACAGAGAGAAACATTGGTGGGAGTAATACAGTGGCAGTTGTCAACAAGAACATCGGTAAACATGCGACTAACAAAAAGTCAATATCATTCCTGTTCTGCTGGTCTGTAGCAGTGCCGTCTGCATAGTTTGGACTATCTTGTGTGTTTGTTTAACATGAACCAAGCAAGATTTATTGTGCGAAAGGGGCTGACAGGAGACTTGCATCTGATCAGTCATGACTCTCAATCCATTCTACAGTCTTCAACTTTCACGCTTTCAGAAACGCTGTTCCAGAAAGAGCTTTTTGTCTTATTTTTCTACTAATGGGTGGTGGTGGTGGTGGTGGTGGTGGTGTGGGCTGTTGTTCACATTCTTAATAATGTTTAGCCGTTAAGTGTCTTACCGTTGTATGTTTGTTTTCAGGGGGCGGAGGCCATGGTGTTGGAGAGCGTGATGTTTGCAATCCTGGCAGAGAGGGAGCTGGGGCCTAAACTCTACGGTATTTTCCCCCAAGGTCGCCTGGAGCAGTATGTCCCTGTAAGTCAACATGTTGTTGTCCGTATGCACACGTGGCATAGATTGGTAAATTGTCGATATAATTATAATTTGTTGTTAGTTATATTGTGAGGTACAGTTTTTGAGCTTTTCACGATAGTCACGGCATCACAACTTCAATACCTAGTATGTGAATGCACCATGTATCATGGTCTGTGTGCTTGACCAAAAAGAGGGTTGATTTGCAGTTGTGCAGTTATTTGAATTAGTTATTTAATAGCAGGGGTTGAAGCTAAGCATCGACAGCTGGGGAATGAATGATACAACACTGTTCGTAGGTGCGTCTGTGTGAGGTGTACTGTTAAACGATGCATCATTGATCCATGTTTAGTGAGAATGAATTAACCATTAAACATCTGCTCCTCAGTAGCCACGCCTCATGGCGTTATCATCCACGGTATGGTTTCCACAGGTTTTTGAAATCATTTCAAAGTTACCAAAATGTACTTTTACATGTTTTTACAACATTAATATGGTGTGACATGAGACTCCGAAAGTATGAGAAAAAACAACCCTCTCTCTTTTTCTCCACCTCCACCTTTCTGAAAACCTGAAACCCCAGTCGGATTCCTTCCCCTTATGACTTCATTAGGACTTCAATTGTATCTTGTTGAAACATGGTTGTTGTACTCTGTCAGAAAGTGAACGCCCTTCTTACCATTATCCAAAAGTTCTTTTTATACCGGGATATCATGTAGGATCTCGTGACATCAGTAAACTGCACACAGCTGCCTCATACAGTAACTAACCAGGCTGGTCTGGTATCTTTGAACTAATATTAGTGTCTCTACATTCAGGTAGTATGTGATTTCATACAATTATTCATACAAGCATTTTCCACAATATCCCGTTGGCAGAGCCGTAAACTGGAGACCTGCGAGTTAAGCGAGCCCAGCATCTCAGAAGAGGTTGCGGAGAAGATGGCCAGGTTTCATGTGATGAGGATGCCCTTCAACAAGGAACCCAAGTGGCTGTTTGGAACCATGGACAAGTAGGTTCATTTAAGTCTCTTCTCCTGTCCTATCCCTCTGCACCTCGTATTCCGTTCAACTTATTGACTACATGAAGGTTTCCAATGAGATTCTGAGAAGATTTGAAACAGGCCCTGAGGCAGACAGCAACTGTAGTTTTTGAACCCTAAGATAGCAGGTTGCGTCGTCGATTATTTAATTCATACCTGCAAACTCGTCGCTTTTCGGCGAAAATCGCCGTTTAGAATCAAAATATATGACCCACGTGAATCGTATAGATCCGAAGAGTTTTTGTTTTTGGGAGGGGGGGGGGGGGGGGGGGGGGGGGTAGCGGCAGCTGCCAGAGAAGTCAGCCAGCGCTTCCCAGACTGGACTGTGTGGGCGAGTTACCGTAGTGTGAGACAAGGGAATATCGTTATCTTGGCAATAAAACATCTTTGGTAGACGTCATGAGTATTGTCCAATCAGCGTTAAGATCGGGCACAAGCATCACTGCTGCCGCTGTGTGTTCAGACTTTAGAATTGGCTAAAAGTCTCAATCAAAACCCTTTTGATAATAAAAAATTAGAGGCTTTGATTAAACACTGTCAATGCTTCAGAGGTTAATGTAACAGCCTACTGAAACAGAAACTATACGGAGGGACGCAGCTCACTGTAGCCTACAGTCCCTTTATTTAGTCGCGCTGTCAGTTTGCCGACATGGCTCTCTGTTAGACTCGAGACATAGAAAAAGATCGCGGAAGCCGTTCCCGTAGACAAAGTTAACGGGCAGGATATCCCCGACTGATTTCATCCATCAAACCACAGAGTTTTTTCTGAGCGGCGTCTCACTCGCTCACTGGGTCTCCCGGGTCCCGGTGATTTTCACCGTCACAGCGATCGACTCGCTGCTTTGCTGGGGCGGAGACTTTGTACATCACGGTCGTAGACGAATGTTATAACTTTATGCTGCATAGTTTGCACTGCACTGTTGACCCACACAGGACTCTTAAGTGAAGCTGACAGTTTAATGAGCGCACATTGCAGAAATGAAGTGTCTGCAGTGCGCTCACAATCAGAGCCGACCGACAGCCCCCCCGCCCCCCCCCAATTTATTTTTATTTTTTAGTTTGTGTGTTTGATATTAACATCATATTATTATATCATACAAAAAAAATAATACAATGTTTTGATCTAGATAGCCTAGTTAATAGCCCAATAATTTAATCAGTTCATCTGGGAGGTAATCCAAGTTTAACTGATCGCGTCACGTTCACGTCCAGTGTGTATTGAGTTTATTTAAAAACATTTGGAAATGGGGCTCAGATGCCCATGCACTGTATAACCTATTTCAGCCTCATCTGTGGAAAAAAAGATAGCTGGACAACAGAGTTCTTCTGCTTCATTCCTCTCACTGCATTTAAATGTATTCATTATATTACAGAGAAATATGTCCCATAAAAGAAAAAGAGCACCAAGCCCAACCCAGAGGACCCTGCATAATATTTTATTTTAAATGAACATTTTAATGGAAAATCCAAGAAGCTTCTAATTCATCCGACCCAGTGTCTCCAAATTATTT
>NC_137234.1:28329915-28349915 GCF_949987685.1 Ammodytes marinus | reverse complement strand
GCTCATAATTTGAACATGTAGAGGTAAACTACAGCAAGTCAGTTGAAAAAAAAAAGACAATGAAATATTTTTTCCAAAGTTTGTTTTTGTTCAGTAAAATGGATCAGACCACAATCTGAAATCCAAAACATTTTGACCAGCAGATTGTCTGCACTTGTTCTTAGTGGAGGTTTGAGTGGCAGGTCAATGGATCAAGCCACTTGTTTCTTCCAACTGCTCTCTGCGTCGCAAACCTTTGAACCTTTAAAAAAAAAAGAATGTCTGCCCCAACGGTTTTAAGACAATGTGTTACAAGTAAAACCTCCTGAATAATATCCAGAACATTTTTTTTGTGGCTCTAAATAATGGGAACATTTTGGTCAGTATATGAAGATGCACACAGTTTATTTTGAACCATGAACAGTTTTTTTCTGACTTTTTATTTTGTATGTTTAGGTCCCTGCTGGAGTCCACCCACTCTCCTGTAGTGTTCTGCCATAACGATTGTCAAGAAGGTAAAACAATATAGACGCCAGTGGCCTGAATGTACAGTCTTGTCTCTTCTTCCACATAAAGTAACGTTTGCACGTGTTGCTTTCAGGTAACGTCCTCCTGCTGAACGGCCGCCAGGGCTCAGACAAACAGAAGCTCATGCTCATTGACTTTGAGTACAGCAGCTACAATTACAGGTAAGTTAAGTAGTAGTTACTGGAACACAGATTTCAGTTGATTGAGTAGGTTCACTGTATGTCTATCCCAAAGCCTGATATATGTTCAGTGACACACACATGTTCCTCTATTACCGTGAAGAAAGACACCATAGTGACTGTAATAAAGGGAAATTACAGTAACTAATGTGTCTTCCTGTTTTTTTTCCTTTTCTAAGTTACTGGAAATTTAAAAATATTTAAATTTGATAGGCTATTTTAAAAGATGTCTGTTTTCCAAAGGAACACATGGGCACAGAATATTGAGATACCTATTAACACATTGTAAGTTTTGTTCCTTTATTGGGATATGTACATATAGAAGATTAAGACTTAACTTTGAGGAACATCAAGGAGACATTTTTGACTGAAGCTGAATTGTTCTTTTAAGGCTGATCGTACCGTTCCGTTACGTAGAGTGTTCAAATTTCAACACGGAATCTCTACAAACAGATATTTTTTTAAATATTTTTACACAGTTTATTCCTGTAAATACAATTCATAACAACTTATTTTTGTATTTAATATTGGACACTTTAGGGTTCCACACATTATGAGTGAGTGTGACGGCTTCAACCAAATACGTTCCACTTAGTAGCCTAGCGTCCGATTCATATGCTCTCTCCAGACAGACTGTGGGCTGATAACTCTCTCTCTCTCTCTGCTTTAACTGCTGCGTCACAGTTCCTCATGCTCTTGCCAGTCCTCTCTCCCTCCCATCTGACCTTGGATCTGCGATCGAAAGAGGTTGGCGGGGGGGGAGGGGGGGGGGGGGGGGGGGGATGGGGAGGGAGGTTGACAGTTAGCCGGAATGTGAAAGAGATACAACAGATACAGTAGCCCAGAATGACCCCGATAGAAAGCGAAAAATCATAGGGGAAACAAGGGCGTACAAGATTGGAGCCCTGCCTTGCATCTGTGTGCTCCATTCCTAGTGGCAAGTCATCCTTCACAGCCCCCTCCCCTCTGTTGATAGATTCACTGCAGTTTGTGATGTAACCAGACTGTTGGCAGGCCCATTAGGATGGAAAGCAATGGAAAGACCTGATCCCAGATCTGTCAATGGCGCAGTGGATTTCCACTACAGTCGTTCACAAAGGAGTGGGAGTAGTAGACTAGAATAGGATGGGAATAGAATAGAAGGATTGTACTGTGCATCTCACAGCAGAGTCTTTGAGTGGTTTCGAATGCATCTGTGCTTGTGGTGCATTGTGAATTTCTCAGTGGTGCATTTATGGGAAAACCGTGTAGAACAGACTCTCCTTGGTTCTCTACCCCACACACACAATGGAAACACTCCCAGCCCCCCCCCCCCTCCTGTAGCTCCCTTCTGCGTGGCCCCTTTAAGTCTCCTCATATGTTACTCAGCAAACACGTGATCCTCTGTGCACACAAATGACCCACCACCGCACACACATGCCAAGCACGTGAGCAAACTCGTCGTTTGTCGTATGTAAAGGAAGGCCACACACACACACACACACACACACACACACACACACACACACACCAGCACGTGTTAAAGCCACAGCATGTGCAAGGTTTTTTTTACTGCAATTTGCCAGATGTGGTGGTGATGAGTCCAGTTTATAGACTCCCCCGGAGCAGTGGAATGGTTTGGTATTGGAGACACATCCCTCCTCCTGATAACAGTGTGTGGGAATCAGCATGCAAGAGCTAGTGGAGGGAGGGGCTGCGCATGGTGCTGCGCTCCACTTGTTCTGCTCTAAATCACAGATTTAGTTGCCTTCTATACTCAAATTATTTCTGGGTGTTTTTTTGGGGAAAAACAGGCTTTTATGAGGGACAGCTCCTTATTTGTCATCTCTCCCACTGGATGGATATATTTCACTACTGCTTTTGGGATGCAAATAGGAAGAGTTATGTTGCCATGGATTAAATTAGATTTGCTGTGTGGGCTTTCGACCTATGTTCGTTTACATTTTGGCATCATTCCTAGTTTGACAAATTAGTGATAAATAAAAATGTCCGCTTTGGGTTTGGGAATTGGCCTACCTTAAGAGCTGTGACACATGGCACTCAGCTTTGACAGACACAGCACATTTTTTTTAGTTATGCTGTCGATAGCAATTAGCTTAATCCATCATTATGTCTTAGAACAACCACACAGAGCTAATATTTGACTGTAGCCTCCTAGTTTTCTTACTAGCCATTTCCATGTGTGGTAAACTGCTGTTCCTGCCCTTGCTGCTCACACACCAACACCTTGGCCATCGGTTTACTTTTCTTCAGCCATTACTTTTTTATTTTTTTATTTTTTGGGATTATTACAATACAGGGTTGCAAGTTGTAATTTTATAAGCAATGAATCTGTTGGTCATATTTTGTTTTATATATTGTTGTCCATCAACATGCAGCAGTTATTTCCTACACATTGTGTGGAGAAGAATGATCTAGGTTCACCTAGGTGTTTATTTACTGTACCTTTTAACCTATAAAACACAAGCTTCAGTGCAGTCAGGCTTTGTTTATATAGTAATAAACCTCCCTAACAGGATCTCATGTTCTCCTCAACAAACAAAACCGGACAAGACAGGTGGACACAATTCAGGATTTCAAAGAGAAGGTCATAACTAACCAGGCGTGAAAGCCACAGACAAACAACTATTCTTATCTATCTAAAGAACTAACTTTTAACACATGGAATTTAGACACATCCCTTTAAAATCTACATGGTCCATCACAAAAACACACATACAATTTTAATCTCAAGACACATCCAGTGCAATAAAGTCCACTAAACACCTCCAGATGTCAAACAACAAAGTATTTTTACTAATAAAGACTCATCACCTCTGTGTGTCTGCATCTGTTTACCTTTCAGGGGATTCGATATTGGAAACCACTTCTGTGAATGGATGTACGACTACAACTGTGACGAGTTTCCTTTCTTCAAAGTCAATGCTCAGGCCTACCCTACTAAGGCGCAGCAGGTGTGTATCACATTTGATATATTAACACACTAACAAATTAATTTAATTTTTTTTTTACTGGTCGATTTCTGACTTGTGAACTTCATGGTGTTTCTCTCTGTACAGCTCCACTTTATTGAAAGCTACCTGCGTGAGTCAGACCAAGGCTTTGACAACCTGAGCGAAGAGGACCAAATGAAAGTGAAAGAGGGGCTCTACGTGGAGGTCAACAGGTGAGCTCAGACGTTAGGGTACGGTGTAATCTGACATGACATGACACAGTCACTGGACAATACAATAGAAAAGGGGGGAAAAGTACACAGCAAAAAACTGACCTTGTGTTTTTTTATTTTTTTTCAAATGCAGGTTCGCCCTCGCATCCCACTTCTTTTGGGGCATGTGGTCCATCATCCAGGCCCGGCTCTCCACCATCAAGTTTGGATACATGGTGAGTCAAATCATTGTTACTTCTTTGATTGTTATACTTTTTTATTTGAATGGCCTCTATATTTGAATGAGAAAAATAAACTTTGTTACAAAACAGCTGGTCATAAGCAGTTTTGTCCCAGGTGCTGATGGCAGTGTCAATATTGACTGTGTTAAGAACAGGATAGAGCAGTTTCAGGTCGTGTCAATCTGACAGGATATGGCAGAGAAACACAGGTACTAGTTTCTCATTTCACTTAGCTACACCATTCTCATACAATTTCTGTGCACCAGGTTACGTCGCCTAACTGCAGTACAGCAATTACTCGAAAAAGACAACATTTACACATATATAATACTTCTGTCTTTTATCAATTTAACTCAACAATTCCTGCACAGATGTTGAAACATCTACATTTAAAGTCCTTCACTGACTCAAAGGGCATAGCCCCTCGCTTTTCTGCTAGGCTTTTACTTTGAAATGTCCGATTCCATAAACGAAATAAAAATAAAAAAGTGGTAGTGGGAGAAGCTGTAAATAATAAGTGAACATTTAACAGAATTGTGCCTATCTGTTTATTAATGTTAACTTAACTGTGTTTTAGGAGTACGCCCAGGCCAGATTTGATGCCTACTTCCAGCAGAAGAAGATCTGGGCCGTCTAATGGAGCGAGAGACGATTGGATGGATTGAAGCGCATTTAGCCAAATGGCAGGCAGGCAGGCGGATGGACAGACAAGGCTGACAGACACTCCAGCATCCACGCTTTATGCATACTCCCTGCCTTGTAGAGGATTTTGCTGGTGGCTGTTGTCAGTGTTGTGTTTACCAAAACCAAAACTTGATCTCGTGGCCTAGGAGCTTACGTACACAATGCATTGCAGCTCATTGTTTAAACTGCAAAACTCCCTGACAGCCAAAAAAAAAGAAAGAAGAAAAACTTTGGCTTTTACTAACCTTCATCACTGGTTGGGAACTGCTATTCACTAACTTGCTGGTTAGGGTCTGAGCAGGAGACAGAGGTGGATTTCGGTTTCTTGACTGGAAATGTAATGTAACATTGCATCAATGTTTATGTATCGATCATTCCCTTATGGAAAAGGCTCTGTTGGAAAGAACCAAAATGTGAACTTCGACTTGGCCGATTCCTGCTTTGTGAAAGCAGCCAGTTTGCTAACTATGTATATTATATATAGATCTCTATGCGCCAGTATCTTTGTCCTATCTGTTACCAATGGGTGGACTTTATATTGGCTTGGTGGAATCATGACTTGATTAACAGGTCAGATTGATGTCTACATGTTGGATATTACGCACTTGCTGTTTGATTTTAGATTTGTTTTGTTGCATTTGACCTTATCTCTAGGCAAATACACATTTTGTTGTATTTTCAAGTATGTGATTAGTTGAAGTCCGTGTCCTGGGCGGCTGGTGAAGCTCCAACAAAAAAATATTCCAAATCAGGTATTTCCATTAGAATTTGGTCTGATTCTTTGTGGCTTCTCAACTAATGATGCAGTTCTTCTGACCAGCTGTGAATCTGCTCAACAGTTTAAAAAATAATGTTTTGCCTGCAGCCATTTTGCGGGGTTTTATGGTGTTATTATAATAGAACGCTGTGACCAGCTAGATCCACGTCTCTGTAGTTTACACATTGGTTGTTAACATTGGCTAAACTGTCTGATTTAACCAACAAAGACATTCCAGCCATGCTTTGGTCTGGTAAAATGGTTGCTAAGCTCTCTGTTGCAGACACTAACCGAGCATGTTTGAGTTTTTACTATCACGTCAGTACACACAGTTTCTTATTGTGGACATGGATTTCATTGGTACCGTCATTGTTTTTTTGGCACAAGTGCCTGCTGCCAGTTTGCCTCATCCTCGTAGCCATAACCCAGAATAACTAAACATGTGGTCACATCACATCATATGTGCACGGATGAATTTTGCATAGATTACTTATTTAAATTAGTTCTAGCTGGACAGTAACTCTACGGCTCTATATGTGGCTATTACTGTGAACAAGACCATTCTCTGCTACTGAGAGCTGAATCATATGTGATACATCGGCACACACTGGCTTCACTTATGGCCATTGTCCATCGTAATTCAGCACTGAAACAGTGAAGCGCTTATTTTGCTCTGAGTGCGCCAGACTTATCGCAAAGGTTCTGCTTTTAGGCTTTCTCCAATGCAGTGGGATATTAGTTTGAAATGAGAGATGATCAGAGTCATACTGTGACTAATTCGTCCTGCATGCTGTCTCTCATCCAAACATACAGAGAGCAGCTCAATTCTACCTCACCCCTATTATGTCATTGTAAATCCCCAAACACTCACTAACTACAGTATTCTCATCATCTGCTGCTAAGGCCGCCTTCACTTTGCCTTTAAATGAGACCTTAATATCTATTATTATTATTAGCATTTTAGTTCAGTTTCTTTGCTGTTTGGCACCTCTCTCATTTTGACCAGCAAAAGCTTTTTCTGGCCATGATTAGCAGGTTTCCACTCCAATTGGTGCCATTGACAGCTCACCACTGCAGTGGCTGTGCCCATTAGACCTAATTAGAAATTTTAACAACCCGAGAAACCTAATGCTTTCTGAATACACTTTGTTTCACATTTCAAATTGTAAGGTGAAGAACAGCAGATTGAAACTGTCCATTCACTATAAGCCCTCCGTTACTGTTTCAACGCCTGTTGAGTATTCCATTCTCACAGATATAGTTTGCGTTGAAAACAGGGTCCATTTACCAACTGAACAACTTGGTCATTTTTGAAGAATAACATTGAAACAATAACGTGATGGCAGACAGTGGTGGACAAAAAGCAGGCTCCAAATTTTTGTCAGTGACCCAGACTTGGACAACGCTAGTGGAACTGTTGCTAGCAGGTTTAATCAACTATGTCTAGCTTGCTAATTTGGCTAACATAAGCACCATTTGTTTGTTGAAAACATTGTTTCAGGCTGATTGTCTGTGAGGCCACTATAACAGTCCACTGGGTAATGTTGCAGGGGTTGGAGTTGACGCATAAACTTTCCAAAATGAAAGAAGAACAGACAGAGCTGGTAACGTTAGCTGTATCTCTGGCAACATCAAAGACCAGCTTCCAACCAATGGAGAAATACTGCACTGTGTTAGCCATTAGGCATTAGGCTAATGCTAAGCTCTTCTAACTTGGACTCGTTTACTATTGAAAGTAAGATAACTGGACAATTGTAGTTGACTGTAGAGCAGATACTGTAAGACCATGGTTTAAAACATTCCTATATAAGAACAACTATTCTCCAAACTCTAATTGCTGATTATTTCTTAGTACAACCCTATGCACAACATGTGAAGATAGCCAACGTTTTGGCGGGCCTGCTAATGCTGGGTTGTGTTTGCTAAGCTGTGGTTGGAGAACCCCTGTTATGTTAAACTACAGTAATTTCCAAAGCGAAATATTTTCTCTACTAAGTAGGCTATTACACAATACTTCTAGACAACATTTAGTTGGAACCTTGTTTGCCACAAAATGTTGGATTATTATTTGCTGTGAAAAAATATGTAGGGAAATGCAGCTACAACACACAGGATATTGCACTGTGTGACCGTTCTACTACAAATGAAAGCTGTGCAACCACCACAAAGGCTGACATTTATTTTCAGCTTCATTCCTTTTTAAGGCGTAGCAAATTTACAAATGGGGTTATATTCTCTGTTTACCTGTGAGCCTCTAGGATTCAGAGGTGAAGCCACCGAAAGGAATATGGAAGTGTGCAGTGTGCAGTAGGCATATTTCTTGTGAGAACGAAATGTATTCGATCACTGCACCAGTCACCTGATACATCCAGAGGTGTTTGAATGTCTACATAACACAATATATGTACTTGAGTATTTACATTGTTAAACATATTGGGGTTGTTGAACTGTATTTCTGTGAATTTAGTTTTACTGTATATTTCATTGTTCTATTTTCTTTGGAATGTGTTTTTATTGTATAGTTTTAAATTAATTTTGAGATACAATCGAACTACGGATGCACCAGCTGTGCAGCGGTTTATACTGCACGAAAAGTTACTGGGACATCCCTCGTGAGGCAATAGTTATTACTTCAGCACCTTTTTTTCAACCCCATTACGTGACTATTTCTTCTACATAACCTGTATTTGTATGCATTTGGTTGTATGACATTTTTCTTATCTATGAATTGCCCTGACCTTTCAGTACATACTATTTCCATCTCAACTGTGTTGGCTTTTACCATCTTTTTTAAAATATTTGTTGTGAAAAAAACAAATGGACACCACCATCTGTATCCATCGTACATTCCATAAGTGTAACTTTGCTTTCAAAATAATGTACAGTTCAGTTTAAAATAACACTTATTTTGATCTGAATGGGTCCTCAATAAATGTGTCATTCGTCCCCAGTAGAGAACAAAAAAAAAGCATACCAAAAAAAAAACTACTTCACTTCTGTTTATAGTGTAATTTAGTGTGTGTAATATTCACTAACAAAAATATAAAGGATCTTGCTATGAATTATCCAGACATATAAAGGATGATAAAAGTGTACCTTATCATTCTTGAGAATGTACATCCTGTTAAATGTAATACACTTAATTTTTTTTGCAAATGAACACATTGTGTTCTGTGTGATGGCACTCGCAACTATACTATCATGTGACTCACAGTGATATCCTAATCTATGCAGCTAAAGTGAATGCATATGTAGTCAGAAATATACTTTGTCATTGACAAGGATTTTGGGAGTACTGCTGATGCATATACACAACCTTGGCTGTAGATGTACATTTATGCTTTGCACAAATAAAGATTAAAGTGAAAACAAACTGATGGACCAGTGGTTTCTTTTCTCTATAGATGGTAAATATGACACAGAAAACAAGACGCACAAACCATGTTGACCAAACGTGGGATAGGGACAGCTTTTTAATATTGTAAAAATACTGATGAAAAAACAAGTTTTGATACTTGCGCATCATGGTAGCCACGGGTGTGAGTTGATTAAAACTTGAAATATTTCACCCCACGGGTAATGTGGTTCCAGGTATGCCATTCGTGGTCTTTATCTCCACATATGATTATCATGCCATTTTGTGCATACATTTATTTTCTCCAGGGGGATATTGCCTTCTAATCTTAAAGGGCCTATTTCAGGTAGCTGGTTTTACATACTCTGAGTTTAATCCTGCGCTCTGAGTTGGTCAACTCAGAGCGCAGGGTTGATGAGTAACTCTGGGTTTTCGGTTACAGAACAGTGGATCAGCGTTGGGTCAATCAACTCTGAGCGTGTTCACTCTGGGTGGAGCGTGTGCATAAAAGCCATCGTCAATGGATCGCTGATAACATGATTCACCATGGAAACAGAAGAAACAAATGCGTGATCCTCCCACTTCTCCGCTACTCCTACTGGAGTTAGAAATATTAACGAATGAGTTTATGGTAGCCTATGGAGAAGAATTAACGGGGATATTGTCACATAACTCTGATCTAATCTCCTCGGCAATTCAGAAAAAAACAGAGCAATCATTTCGCTTCCGTATGAGAAACCATAGTCTATTTAAAAAAGTTACGCATAGGCCTATCAGCAGTAAAGTAATAAAGCTGGCGCGGCACAGCATTTCTGACAGTGTTTTATATTCGCTGTATAATATGTTGGGAAGCTATAGCCTAATAGCCCACTGTGCAGTAAACAGACTGTCGCTTCTTTTAAATGGGGAGAGAAAGACATTAACGTCTGACACATAAGGTGACAGTTTCCATTGAAGAGCCTGATTGATTTATTACCAGATCCATTTTCCTCAAGTGATCACAGTTTAAATTATTATATAATTTTTATATTCATATTAGGCTATTTAACGAGGCTCGTCTGTGACTTTAGGATCGCACAAGTGAACAGTAACAATCGCGTGCAGCCGCAGAGTTACATGAATCCACCTGACATAAATCTGTTCAGTGGCACAGACGTTAAAAAGCATACAATACAAATAGGTTTTTTAATCTGAATGTAGAGCATGTCACGATGTGTAAGGTGGCCGTCTATATGAACGGACCGAGGGCTGAGAACAAGGCTACTGATCAGATAAATGATCGGTCAAACGTAAAATCATCAGGAAATGATAAAAACATCCCGATGGAGATTTCTATGGAGTGATTTTGCTTCAAACTGTACAGGGACGCGTGTGACAGTGACACTCTTTCTTCAGTCGGAGCTGCAGCGTAAAGTGAAAACAAACTCAGGGTAGGTCTAACCACCTATCCAGCAGGTTAGACCCATGGCGTATGTTGCCGCAGTAACTGACTCTCGGTCGCGCTGAACCTGCTACCTGAAACGGAAAACCCAGAGTTTCCACTAACTCAGAGCGAACAAACTCTGGCTTGCCTCAAAACCAGCTACCTGAAATAGGCCCCTGATCCCTTGACTTTTCCTAGCAGCACCAGTAAACCAAATATTTACAAGGGACTAGTACACCATTTTGTACACCCGCAATTGATCCATGATATACCATGACATTTGTGGTTCATGTTGATCTGTCCCAACAACTATTATCAACTAGAACTGCGAGCAGTTGTGAACGGGGGCCAAGCCTCCTGCGCAACTCGGGATCGGGCGTCGTCGTCCGCGGCGCCGGCCCCTCGCTTCATGGAATCCGGGGACGTAAAGTTTTTGAATGTGGGATGTTCGGTTTGGTTGTTATAGACCAAAAGGCAAAGAAATTGCAGAGAAAGATGCTCAAGTGGATAAGGAGATGTATACTTTTTGTGTTTTTGGCGCCCCCTTTTGGCGAAATTTTCCAATTTTTTTTGAGGATGTTCATTAGGACAGTACGACCATATTTTTAAAATATTGTCTTGATACGATGTATAGTTTTGGATTTATGATCACTTACGTACAAGGTATTACAAGGAAGCTAATCGGCGAATCTTTAAAGCGCTACCGTTTGGTCTTCCGATGGTCGTAGAAAAATTATTTGACCAACTTTTGCTCGTGGGAGTCATTAGAGCATAATGCTTTTGGTTTCGTCCAAATCGGGCAATAACTGTAGAAGGAGTGTGTTTTGGTGACTGACACAGTTTTTGTGATGTAGCGAAAAAAAATCCCTTACGCAAATGGGCGTGGCCTATCTCAAAAGATGCAGCTGACATGTGGGCATCTGTGGATATAAAGAGTTTGACTGTGGGATGTTTGGTGTGGAAGTTATAGCCCCAAACGCGTTTTCTTTGATTTTTGTGGTTTTGGCGCCCCCTATGGATTACATTCGCAAAACTACGTTAGACGGAAAGATGCAGCTCAATGTACCAAACAAGTGGATGTCAAGTTTTTGAATGTGCGATGTTCGGTTGGGGAGTTATAGCAAAATCAAATTGTCAACCTCTCCATTGTAAAGACACTTTTTTGAATTTTCCCGCCAAAACACTTCGAAACAGGAAGTAAAAGTGAAAAAATAATTTGTTTAATAAGTCCGGCATACATAGGAATTTCTTGGCCATATTTTTTTTATAGACTCAGGTATGCCCCATGGTAGTCTCCCTTGAGTTTCAAGAAAATCCCTTTATTTATTTTTTTCAAGGGATTTTCGCAAATCTTTAAAGCGCTACCGTTTGGTCTTCCGATGGTCGTAGAAGAATTATTTGACCAACTTTTGCTCGTGGGAGTCGGTAGAGCATAATGCTTTTGGTTTGGTCCAAATCGGGCGAAAACTGTAGGAGGAGTATGTTTTGGTGACTGACACAGTTTTTGCGATGTAGCGAAAAATGTATATATACGCAAATGGGCGTGGCCTATCTCAAAAGATGCAGCTGACTTGTGGGCATCTGTGGATATAGAGTTTTTGACTGTCGGACTTTCGGTGTGGAAGTTATAGCCCCAAACGTGTTTTTCTGCTGTTGGAGCGCCACCTAGTGGCCGGGATGTCTAAATTTTTTGTCTGCGTACGTACCATGGACCTGGATAAGCCATGCAAGTGGCATGTCCCAACCCTTTACGGTTTGGGCTGCAGCACCACTTTTACGCATGGAAGAATAAGAATAAAGAATAAAGAATAAAGAATAATCCCAGCAAAAACAATAGGGTTCCCTGCCCCGCAGGGCTTGGGAACCGCGTTGCTCTGCAAAACGCGGTCCCAGCCCTTCTCGGGCTTGGCCCCCTAATAACATGAAGGTCGCCTATTATGCACAATGCACTTCTTCATATTATTTCACCATTAATATGGGTCCCCAACATGTTTAAAGACTCCAAAAGGTATGAGAAAAACACCTCTTTTTCTCCACCTCCTTTCTGAAAACTGCGATCAAAGATTTGTCCCCCCTTATCAGGGCCAGCCCTGTATATCTGGGGGCCCCTAAGCATGATCATTGTGGGGCCCTGGCTTGCAGTGGATAGTATGTAACTCTATGGATGTACCTGTCCTTTGTTCCACTGAAGGTTCAAGTCGGAAATGAAAATGGGAAAAAATACGAAGCCGAAATTTACGACGGGAAATGAACGCAACTCAAGTTCTGGCAGTTTGAACGGTTTTGTTTGAGGATTTTTTATTTGGCTTGATGGTTTTTAGTTTGGTTTGAACACACACACAACACGGACAACAGGCCTTTTTAGCAAGAGATGAAAAGAGGAGATTCAGCAATGGCATTGTGAGAAATATGAAGAATGTTTTGGACATGACAACATGAAATAATAATATTGATCCTGAAAAATACCAGAATGTGACCTTTGATGACCCCTGAATGAAACGCAATGATTTAGGCTTTGTAAATGACCATGTTGGCTACAGGGTGCCCTTTTGTTTACAAACCATTTATTTACATACCAGTTTACAGAACCATGGGTGTGTATGAACACCAGATGTTTCCAGTGCACACGCAGTACGGACAGGTAGCGGATCATGAGGAAGCGATATTCACTGATTTTGACAAAAAGTGATTTTGACAACCAGCATTCTCCAGAATTGCTGACTCCACCTTCAAGTGGAATGCTCATTGACAGAATGGACAGTGAGATGGTGGAATGCTGCAGTGGGAGCAGCAATGAGTCAGACTTGGCCTGGCGGTGTGAAGCCGCGGCCAACTGCGCCATCAGTACACAAGTGGAAAGTTGACCTTAGCCGACCCAAACACACCGCCATCCACAACTTGTTTTATTGTATGTTTTTTTTTTAATAAGTATTTTTGGAAAATGAAAAACAATAATTTACCTTTGATTATCACAGTCCTTCTTGAACTGCCTGTTTGTCGTTTATATAGGCTAACTACAAAAAGACTCAGCCAGCCTGGCTCCTTTGCTAAAGAATGTCATTGCGCACCTTTGTGTTGCAAACTCTGCCCGGTGTTTACAAATCAAATGACACTCAGTCACGTCACTTTGAAATGTATTAAGATAAAGTATTGATTAGCTCCAGAGTACAGCCACGTCTCATAACTAATACCCTTTGATAAGAGAATTTGAAACTTGGATTAAAGCATTGTGTAGGGGCTTAAGTCCAAAACCAAGTGGAGGTCAGGTGAGCTGAACGAGCAGCAGCCCCGTGGTGTAAAGTAAATAAGTACAAGTACTTTGTTACAGTTTTTAAGTATTTATGCTTTACTTGAGTTTTTATATTTATTCAAACTTTTACTTTGACTTCACTACATTATTAAGAAAAAATACATACTTTTACTCCACTACATTTAAATAGGAGACTGAAAGTAATAGAATTTAAATAATAAATGTCTCATGGTATTGTATCTGGACTGAATGTATTCACACAGAACAACTGACGCTCTCATTAGGATAAGTTGGGGCGCATCCAACCAGACCACCCCATGTGGGTCCGAATCGACAAACAAGCATCCCAATTTCCACACTAAAAGTCATGGCCGGATGCAAAAAGACATCCATTGTGCATCTGACCACATGTCCTGGGACATAGTTAATATTTTTCAACTATACTAAACATCAGGGATGTTTGGGTATTGGAACACAGCCTTGGTCTGGCACAGACGGTTTTGTAAGGCCTAAAGAGACCATGTTAAACATGTTAATTAGTGAGTAAGCATTTGTCAGCTAAGCTAAGTGGCTACTGGCTGTGGGCGTATAGCTGCTGGACAGATATAAGAGTGATATGTATCTTCTCATTGCAGTCCTTAAGTAGATGGTTACTAATGCATAGGCTACAACAATTGTCTTTTTTGGCTTTCTATCAGCTTGTTTCGATGCCTTTCTGCCCCCCATAGGAACCATACATACAATAAACACAGCTTTTATTAAGTGAAGACATTCCAAGAACAAACCATGGTGAAGCACACCCTGTGTTCACCTGAGCAAATGTTATATACGATGGGGAAACCTTATGTTAAAATGTGTGGAAGGTTCCGGTTTGCTGCAGTAATCACACTGAGTAGTATACACAGGAGCGTGCCAAAAACGTATTGGATTAATGGAGTGGATAGTGCACACAGTCCTTCAGAATGTTATACTTTATGCTTGGTGCTTTACATAAATTATCTTTAAATAAATGTGCTCACACTGAGGCCAAAAAAAGGAGTACGTTTTGCTGCAGCCAGGGTCTTTTTGAGATGTATCGAGTTACAGTATACTTTATTTCAAATAATGAATTGGGAAAATGTCAGTGAGTGAACATATAGTTCCTTTAACATAACCCCCATTTGTATTTCCAAAGACTGTAGTACACTGTGGCTGGAAGCTTACTGAGTAAGTAAGGAGAAGGGTAAAGGTAAGTAAGGCAATGGAAAGGCCAAGGTAAAAGGTAACAGTGAGGGGGAGAACAAGTACCGGTGTGATCCGTTTGAGAGTGTTTATGGTGGTATTTGGGATTGAAAGGAATGCAGACTCATATAGCCTGCAGGGACTGGGGGAGGGTAACGGGGTATAAAGGGAGATATATTAGGTCTGTGTTCCAATCCCCATACTTCCCTGCTATTTATAAAAAGATTGAGGATGTCCCAAAACATGTGGTCAAAAATAACCGGATTCTACATTCGTTAATTAATTTCTTTAGTGTGCAATATGCTTTTTTGGGGCGATTTCCTACCCACAATCCACTGCACAGCCAAAGTTACCTCTCATCGACTGAACCTCCGAGTGCAAAACAACCAGCAATACAATGGGTACATAAGCCATAGGCTTACAATAAGTACATGCCGCAATGTTATGATGAAATAAATTGGTAAAAGTATGTTCCAATTGTATCCCTACTTCATGCAAACTATGTAGTTTTTATGATCAGCATCAGTATGTAGAATAGTAAAAAAAAAAAAAAAAAAAAAAAAGATTTTGAATGCAGGGTAGATCTGTCCTGAACATGCTTCCTTATAGTTGAGGGTAGTTGTATGGGAACTTGGTGGATTCTTCTTCCTGACAATGGGCTCCTTCTAAAAATTATTATTTTTGACTGAAAATAATGGCCCTTTTTTGTGGTTGTTGCAAAGGCCTAAACATCTTGTGAAGTCATTCAGGAAGAATTCCAGCAATATCACGAGTCATTGCCGAGGCCTTGGTTCTCCCCGGTGCTGACGCAGAGACAGACAGGCTGCAAGAATGCAGTGTTGGAGGAATGTTCACAGATAGACAAAGGCTAAAGGGCTGGCATGGTCAGCTGGGGGGAGGTTGGCCCATGGCAAGTTGTTTGTTTTCCTCTATATGTGACCCGCCTGCAGGTGTTGACCCCCACTCTTTTACACTAAGCAGCATTAGACCACACAACATAACGCATGCATGAATCCACAGATATCTCACTATCTACTGAAACAGGGAGAGCATTCAGACAAGTTGCCGTTGTTGGGATCAGGATATGAAGTAAATGTAAATAAGATGAGAGTCAGTGTGGTCAGAGAGGCATGTCATGTCAAAACATGTCAGCTAGTGGGCCGTCTTTCTGACGGACTCTGTGAAGTTGGTTGTGCATGTTGATATTTTGCATTAGAACAACCTTCATTCCCTTTACCAGACGTTTCTGCATGTTATAAGCATACATTCCCTCACTGATAGTTCCTCATCACAGGAGAAGGCGCTCACACAGTACTCATGTATATAACTTTGGCTTAATAAGAGAGTTGATTTAAAAGAAAAAAATCAAACTGTGTTTGTGCACTTAGATGTGCAAAACAGAGAAATACATGACACTGATTACAATATCTATTGGTTTATTTGTTAAATACTGAACTGTATCGTGCAGCCTAAACCAGGTGGAATAGGTTAATCATTTTTTTACGATACGTCAGCTGTAATGCTGACGTTGTTGTATCTCAGACTGTGCAACACAGAGTAATCAAGTATAGGGTACATTATGTTTGGATTTTTTAGTCAAATATTACTGTATAATAACTCAAGTGGCCATCTGAAAACAGTTGCAATGTTGACAGTAGTCTAACACTGCCACCTAATGGCTACTACTAAACATCATATTCTTCCCTCCCTCCCGTTTTTTAAAATTGATGCAGCAGTGGTTTCCCCCAGGTTAAGTTTTATTATCTCTGTCCACTTAAATATGAACAAAGTGGATCTTAATGGTTTTGAAAGTCAGATCCATAGATTTGGATGCGGAGTCATAAAATCTAGAGAATAACTTCCAACTTCAAAAACCAATGTGTAGATCTGCCTTTTGCATTTGGAACTTCTGGATTAGATTTGAAAACCTGTAGGATATGTTGGTGGAGGGTGGCTGCCTGAATATCATTTGAAAAAGTCACTTTGTGCCTTTAATTTGCATCTCCCTTTCACTTACTTTACTTAAAGCGAAAATGAAACTTATATTACTGATGTCAATTGAATCATTCAGGTCATTATTGGTAGGCTACTTTGCTTCTTTCTCCAAAATCCTCATAATACCCTATAAAACAAATGTCACATTCACAAAAAAAAGTAGTAGTAATAGTTTAATATAGTAAGACAAATAGCCCTACCAGTATCCCTGGCGTTTACCCCCAACCCCCACACATAGCCTAAATTGCGATAAAAAAAATCAAACTTTCTGTTAATCTGATTACTTTACAAATGTATTGTATAAATATGTGACTGTTTACCTCATATTTTCACATGTAAGAAACTAGCTAAATGAAGAGAATAACACGTTTAAAAGTGAATACCTCCCAATACAATCTATTCCCATTCTGTTAAGGAGAACAACAGAATTGACCAATTTTTTATTTGAATTGTCAAAATACTACAACAGGGCTACGGTATGTTTTGTACAGTTTTTTATTCTCACCGTGAAGGGTACATTTTCTACACAAGCAACACGTAAGCAAGTCACTAAAATAAACTATTCTGGCCGCGTGGCCCGCCTGCTTAACAGTGGCCCAGTTACTGTAGCGCCCTCTCCAGGAACTCCACCAGGAGATGATGAGGGAAACCAAACTCCATCTTTATCACCGTATAGCCCTGCAGAATGAAGACAAGACAAAAGCAATGGGACTAAGAAATACACAAACAAGCAAAAATACAAAACAAAAAAAACGTAATAGGGAAGACTCACATCTCCAGGGACAACCTCTGGGTTAATGATGTCGAATAAGTTAGTTCCCTGTTTGTCCAACAGTCTGGTTATCTCCACCGCCAGAACTGGAACACACACACAACAATAATGTTCCAAAAAGAACACATTACATATAGGCCTACATGTGGCTTTACCTCTTTGGTCGGCAAAATGAATCTGGATTAAATAATGGCACCTTGAGATAATCAGCTTCGGCCCATATCTGCGCTCACAGAGCTGATTCAAAAACAAATAAAGAAATAATGTGTGCAGACACTGCATGCAGCGCCTTTTCACATTTTTTATTTAAATATTTACCTGGTATTGTTCTCTATTTTAGTGATTACAGAAATCCCTCATGGCGACATTTCACAGAGCCAACACCCTAGGAAGACCAAGTGCAATAGACCATACACATGTTCTATTTTCACAGATTTTCTGTGTTTACATTTATTAGATGAATGTTCATTTTGGTTAAATTCTTTTTCTCAATGTTATTATTAAATGAGTTGAATTTTATTAAACGCAAAAAAAAAAACATTATATATTGGCAACCGGCAGTCCTGCTCTCTAAATATCGGCATCGGCCATTGGAAAACCCATGTGGGTCGAGCACTATTTCTCTGTCACTTACCAGACAGGACTTTAGGAATGCCTATCTTCTCCACAGCTTCTCTTATGAACTCCAATTGTGTCTCGTCAATCAGCTGGAAACAGAGGAAATATTTAAACATCAGCATTGTTTGATCAATCATTGTGGACAAAGTTAATTTGAAATGGAAGCGGACCTCATTTGTTGTCTCTTGCAAAACCTTTGTGTCTGCTCGGTGATACCTAATATTACAATATGGGCCATTGTACGGGCTCAATTTGTGCCATATCTGGACTAAAATTAAAGTTGTATGGTCTGTTCAAAATGATTTCATTTTTTTTATGGGCAGAGAACATGACAGAACACTCATCTCTGCTTTGAAACTTGTTCCCTCTCTATTCTGGGGCTCTGTAGTGTTATCGCATCTGGATTTTCGTTATATCTGCTCGTAAATATAACACTTTTATGTCAAATTTCTCAAATATTTTCTAGAGTCAATTTATGAAGCTTTAAACTACAGTTTGAATTATGATAAATCGTCTTGGAAAAAAAACTTACTGCTTGACTCTGTAAGGGCAGATCAGTTTGGATGATGGAGATCCTGGAGAGAAAGGAATATAAGAATCACACAGGGAGCACAGGACATGGACTTTGCATTGGAGCTGATATGGTGCTGCATATACAATAAAATAAAACATCCCATTAAACGAGGAACTGATTACAACAGACAGACAGACAGAAAGACAGACAGACAGACAGACAAATAGATAGACAGACAGACAGACACATTTATAGATAAACCAAAGCTCACGAAGTAGAAATCAACAGCAAAGGTCTTACTCTGACGGGTAACCCTTCAGGAAGACTTTCTTGTCAGCATAGGAGGTTACAACGTCCAAGACCACTTGCTAAACATCAGAAACAAACAATGAAACGTTAATTACAACACACAGACTCTGGTTGGTGGGAGGTGTGTGTTGTCTGTGCAGTCAGCATATTGTAACTGGTATCTTACTGGTTATTATGAAAATGAAGCATGTAGCAGCCAATAATGTAATAATGGTTGATAATGTATTAACTGTCAACAACATCAAATATTTTAGTTTTTAATGTCATTAAAGCCAATTATGTAGGCTAGTAACTTGCCAATAGCGTGACTACAATACTGAATCAATGACGTGATTGCTTTTTGCCCATAGCGTTATAAGTTATTACATTAGGGTCAGTGTCATGGAAATATGCCAATGAATAAAACTTAAATTAAGTGATATAAGTATATTTTTATCTCCATTTATTACATGTTTAAATGGATGGGTATTATGTTATCTGCCATTAATACATTATTGGGTGCTACAATGCAAAACTTGCTATTTGAATGAAACACAAATATACTTGTTTTTTTAAACAAATCATAATTTCAATTTTTTTGAAATTAAAGAACCGCTCTACAGTCTTATTACGTACTCCGTGGAAACTACAGAAATACCTAAATGGGGTAAAAGTGTCCCTGGTTGGGCATGACTACACACAGCAGAGGTGTAAAGGATGGATGTCTTTTGGGAGTGTGGGATACATCTCAGCAGGTCAGCACTCAACCCACAAATGTTCTGTCTTTCTTTAACTTTCTATGGTTTGAAATGCAAACTACCGTTCTGAAGGAGAGTGTTGGTGTGTCTTGGCTCCCACAGTGGAGCTGCCCAGAGGCCTCGGCCCAGACGGTTGAACCCTGGGTGGAGGTGTTGAGGTAGGGAATGGACGAACTCCACACTCTTAGCTCTGGAGAATCGTCGAGACACTGAACACACACACGCACACACACACACACACACACACACACACACACACACACACACACACACACACACACACACACACACA